>NC_051411.1:11473797-11476297 GCF_015228065.2 Penaeus monodon
AATGATCATAAAGACAAAAACAGACAAACAAAAGCTCCTCAGCAACACTATTCAACAATCTACACAAATACAACCCTGGAAATTAACCCTTTTCCTATGTCCCATTAGTCTAAACAGTGAACCGACTCTGCAAATACCTGGTTGATAGCCACCACTGCCATTTTATGATAAAAGGCAAGCTGGTGCAATCTGTATCCCAGAGTTTGGAGAGGAACTGTCTTATTAACTTCAGTCCCATCTGCTCTAAAGGCTGCCGCAATGGAGTCAATTATTACAAGTCCTATTTGGCGCTGAGCGATCAGGCGGGAAGCTGGTACCTCACACAGTCAACTAGAGTGTCCTGCATCAAGAAAATATTTGGTTACATAGGCTTGTCTGCCTAATTTATAGTGAATGCTGTATTGAATCCCTACACTTTCATTATCTCTACAAAAGCTATACATGTCTTTGGATCTTATTCATTGCAACAAATGCACATATATCTCTGTCTCTGTCTCTGTCTCTGTCTCTCTCTCTCCCTCCCCATTTTCCCTCTGACCACCCTTCCTCTCTACCCATCCTCCCTCCCCTCCTCTCCCTCTCCAGGAAGAGAGGAGAGAGAGAGAGATGTAGAAGAGGAGATGGCAGAGACTGAGGAGAGAGAGGAGAGGAAGCTGGAGAGAGAGCAGAAGAGGAGCGAGAGAGAAAAATGGAGCAAGAGAGATTGAGCAAGTATGAGAGAGAAGAGCTGAGAAGAAATGCCTAGAGCGAGAACGAGAAGAGAAAGAGAGAAAGACATTGAAAAAGAGAGAACAAGAGGTGAAGGAGATAAGAGGAGAGAAAGAGAGAGAGAGAGAGAGGAGAGAGAGAGAGAGAGAGAGAAGAGAGAGAGAGAGAGAGAGAGAGAGAGAGAGAGAGAGAGAGAGAGAGAGAGAGAGATTTACCATATCAGGAATATGATGAATTAAAATCCTGTCAGAGTATGTCTTTGGCCCTTGTGGATACCTCCTGAGCATAGTGTCTATGAGCTGCTGAAGACGAACCACTGGAAACTGTGACTCAGTGCATATATAAGCAACACCTGAAGAAGAGAGATATTGAAGATCCATAAAAGATAAAAAATTACAACAAAATGGACAGTAAAGTATCCCCCCCCCAAAAAAAAAAAAAGTTCCTCAAACACAAAAATGGGGTTATAAAGAATGACCTTTCCCCAGACCTCCCAGGTGAGGAGGGAGCTGGGTATGGAGAGCAAGCTGGAGAGCAAGTTGCGTCTTCCCGCTGCTGCTCTCCCCTGCCACCTCAGTGATCCCTCGCACAGGGACTCCTCCTCCAAGGACCTCGTCTAATTCCTGGCATCCTGTTGTTATGTGGGTTAGCTCTGCATCTTGTTTCTGCTCCTGTGACATCTCCCAGGCTATAGAATTAAGAGGATTTATTGTGGGAAGAACTGCTATAATTTCTTGTAAGCAGACAACTACTTTTCGAGATTTGGTTCATTTGGATCCCTTTCTATATATACAACAAAGTAATCCATTGGATATGTTCTCCACCAAGTGTAACAAAAGCTATAGGTATCAAGTGTAGTTTTCTTCACAACATATTTCATAAATTACAAAAAAATGTGAATTTGATTACCTCACCACATTAGTTTATAATTGTTAATGATTTCAGCTGATTTTTCCTGAATGTGTCCATGCTATAGTGAACAAACCAGACACTGAAGGAAAAATTCCGATACTATTTCTAACTATGATAATGATAATCATACAGGTTACTGCATTTAGTTTTCTAATCAGATTTATCATAATTTGCTTTGTAAAACTTAATCTGTACTGTGAAATTATTGATGATCATCTAGTATTCCTGATATCTAAATTCACATTTTGTATATTTTCACTTGTTTCATTAATCTGAGAACCAACAAGGAGATGCACCGACCAGTGACAAACTTAGAGAGTAGATGGGAAGTCACTGCATTCAGCAATTGATCTACGTCAGCTGCGGAAAGTCCCATCCTCTGTTGTAATTCCCCTTCTGAGGAACGGAGAAACTGCCATGCAGACACAAAACCAACTGTAGGCGAGGAAGAACATTAAGGAGATTGCATCAGGAAAAAAGTGGGAGGAAGGTGGGGAGAGAAGGAGAGAGAGAGAGAAAGAGAAAGTGAGAGTGAGAGAGAGAGGGAGAGGGAAAGGGAGGGAGAGGGAGGGAAAGGGAGGAAGAACATTATGAAGATTGCATCAGGAAAAAAGTGGAAGGGAGGTAGGGAGAGAAGGAGAGAGAGAGAGAGAGAGAGAGAGAGAGAGAGAGAGAGAGAGAGAGAGAGAGAGAGAGAGAGAGAGAGAGAGAGAGAGAGTTAGAAATGATGGGGGTTTGGAAGGGATAATAAATGGAAGGGAAATGAGAAATTGACAGATAGAGGGAGGGAGGAAGGGAGAGAGGATGGAAGGGAGGGAGGGTGAGAGAAAGAGAGAATGAGAGAATGAGAGAGAGAGAGGGAGAGAGAGAGGGAGAGAGA
>NC_051411.1:11481297-11496297 GCF_015228065.2 Penaeus monodon
ATTGGTGGAGATTTAAAGTCCCTGCTTACTATTTATGGCTATTTTGATGAACCTATGGCCATATTTTATGCTGCAGAGGTAGCATTAGCACTAGATTACTTACATAGGTATGTGTATTGGTTTGGCATCACTTGTAGCAAGTTTTAGAATTGTTATTTGAAAATTAACATATATGTATCTTAATTGTAAGATGATTGTTTAAAAAAATCTGAATGAATGTTATTTATCAATAGATTAATGACAGAAAAATTACACCATTATAAATGAATTTCCTTCTGTTCTTGGGAACAAAAGGAAATTTCACATCTTGATATTTATTGTAGTTATTCTAACACTGTCATTCTTTCAGCCATGGCATAGTCCATCGAGATGTAAAACCTGACAATCTCCTGCTGGACAAAAAAGGACACCTAAAATTAACTGATTTTGGTCTGAGCAAGATCACTTTACATAAAGGTAGGTGAATGACATAATTAGTTTTTTTTATATTCATAAGTGTTAGAAGTGTAATGTGAAATAGTATATATTATGATTTGATATATAGCATATCAATATTTAAACAATAACTAAATGTTAAGGAAAGAGAATCCAAATAGATTACAAAAGCATTAGCTATTGTTAATTGATTACCAGTTTGTATAATAAAACAAGTGACTGAAATGGAAGGTTGATAACTATTAGTGTATTCTGTACTTCAGATCCATTATATATATATATATTGTTATTGTTGTTGTTGTTGTTGTTATTATTATTAATATTATTATTATTATTTTTTTTTTTTTCTTCTTCTTCTTCTTCTTCTTCTTCTTCTTCTTCTTCTTCCAATTTCCCCTTTTTCTTCCTTAGTTATATCACTTGGATTATCCTAGATTGAAAAAAACTATATAATCTCTTTTGAATTCCTTGTTGGACCATTAAGGAGGACTGCATGCCTTTGTTTTTACCTTGTCCAAACAGATTTCCCTCTAAGATTTGAAAAACACAATTTTATTTATGTATGCACATTGCAGGGTTGATATTCTGTATAGTTTTTCATAATTAAGATATTACTAACAGAATAATGATACATAAAAATATTGATATACTTTATATTGGTATTGGTATAAACACAAAGCTAAAAATAATTATAGGCTAGTGTTATGTCCACATAATGTACAGCTACTGCGTTTACAGAACTGAAACTATCGGAGATGGTAGCTGGAACCCCAACAACTGCTCGCTCAGGGATGCGCTACATGCGGACTCCAGGACAGATTTTGTCACTCACATCTCACTTGTCTTTTGTAAGTTTTTAGGTTACTATCATTATTTCTTATTTCTTATCTGTACTCCTATAGGATGCTGGAGTACTATGATTATGTTTTCAAGTGTCATGTTAGTCTGTAGATTTCAGAATTGAACTTGGTTTCAGTCATATTTAATTACAGTAAGTAGAAGTGATGTGCCACATCTGCATTATATTCTAACCCTCTGATGGTGGGATTTTCTAGCACTATGTACATATTTTAAGACAAAGAGATAATGAAACAACTTTTAAGGGGCTCTATATCATGACAAATTTTAATGCCTTGCTTTCATTTTCCAGAGGTCAGAAGACAGCAACAGCACCCTCGGCAGCCCAGCTGCCAGTGATGGCAGTAATAGTAGTTTTGTCAGCATTCGTCAAGTGTCTCTGAAGAACCGTAGTGTTAGCCGTCTGGCATACAGGTAGAAGCTCTAGAATTTAAGAAAGTTTTCTGTATAATGTGTATACTATTAGAATCAAGAAAAAGTAGTCTGTGAAGGTTTGTGTTGCAAAAAGTAGTCTGTGAAGGTTTGTGTTGATTCCCATGCATTGTTATTTATAGAGCACTGATTATACGGAGATGTGAATATTTGTCAGAACTGTATAAAAAGTGTTTTTTGTCTCTCCCTTTTTTCCCTAAGGTGATTTTTTATGCAGTTTATTTTACAAAAGTCTTTTTCATTTGTTCAGTTTAACTTTTTAAGTGCTTCACCAGCAGAGCTCAGGGAGGCACACCACAGACGCCTGTGAATGTGACACATGGCTCATTCATAAGTCCAACTCTGAGAGAGAGGAAGAACAGCATTCCAAACCCAGCCACTTCTCTCACCCCAACGATCAACAAAACACTTGCAAACACACAGGGTAAGGTTTCATGAATGGAGGGAAGAACCCATTGTTATTTGTCACCATTGCTTTTGTTAAGGTCCAGTGTGATAATGACAGTATTTTTTCTTACTGTTCTTATATTTCCATTATATACACAATTTGATTTTTACAAAAAGGTGAATAGCACATGAAAATGGATGTTGTTATGATTTGGTTTCATTTCAGGTACTCCTGAACATCAGAATACTAGCAGTTTAGTTAACCTAAAGAGACAGTTTCACTTTTCAAGTGACTGTACACCAAAGAAGGAAAGTGAAGCTACAAAAGAGAAAACTGCTAGATCAGATCACGATTCTGTTTTAACCTTTTCACCTTCAAGAGGCCAGCTGATGGAAGGAGGAGAGGGTGATGTATCCAGTGATTTTGATGTGTCAGCATCAAGTGACCTTGGCCATGAGAGTGGTATTCACCCCTTGCCTATTTGTCCATCCAGGGAAAATAGCCTTGATGATATAAAAGAAGAGATGTCCAGTGACATCAAGTCCTCAGACCTCTCCAGCATCAGTACCAGTTCACCCAAACAGCCATCTGAAAATAGAGGGGAACCCAGGTTCATGGCAGTGCCTCACTCACCAGTCATGCCAACTGGGAACCAGGAGATGTGCATGAAAGAGGATTTGGACTCCAGAATGTTTGTAAGTCCCAATGAAAATGTAGAGGCAGAGATGATTTCTGAGGTCAGGATTTGCAAGCAGGAAGTCACTTCTGCAAATGAGGCACATAATGTGCATGGTGGGCTGTTTAAAATGAGGAGGAGAGACACTGTGGAGAATTCTACTAGCAATGGAGGAGAAGATATGCTTGGCCCTGTCTTGAGAAAACGTATTCGCACGTCCACTGAATGTAGTGATGTCGTTATTGGTGACCAATCTACTGAGGAAACTGATGATGAAGATGTCTTTGAAGGCCTTGAGACTCAATCCGTTATGACAGAAAAGGAAAATAAAATGCCTGACAAATTCCATCCAAGATTGCAGGCACTATCTCAGCTCACTAATCATATGTCTCCAGTGGGAAATCCAAGCATGATTGCAATCACTGGAGGTCACTTTGCAACAGACATTGCAACAAGTTCTCCTATTCCTCCAAAGGTCAGTGAGAACTGTCAAGAATTGCAGGAATGTAGGATACCTGTGTCTGAACCCTTGAGGTCTTCCACTGATAGTGATGAAGGTTCAAACAGTGTTAAAGGTCATTCCTGTGGTGTATCTAAACTTGGAGATTTTCCTCACTGTTTACAAGGTGATTCCAGTGCCTTTGGTCCAAAGGAAAGCACAAGACTAGAAGATTGCAGCAGCCTGAAAGAGGAAACCCACTTCTCAAGCATCAATTCAAACGGTGGTAATTTCAAGGTCCCATCACAAGCCAGAGGCATCAAGCGGCCCCTGGGTTTCAGCAGTGGAAGTCCACCTCCAGCTTCAGGAAAAGTAGCACAGAGTACAGGATTAACAGGAACCTTTGGTGTCTTGCAAGTCACCAATCAAACACCAAAGAGAAGAGACATGAAGAAGAGTCCCTGTACTGAGTCTAGAGATAATGTTCTCCAGAAATCAGAGAGTGAAAGTAGAATATTGTTCAATGGGGGTGAAAGGTATGTTATTTAAAACTTATATTAGAAGTCAAGAAATGTGTCATAAGAATGAAAATCCTTATTGTTTTGTCATTTATTTTATTTAAATTTTTCTTTGAATCTTGCAGACAACTGAAAATGGATATTGGCAACACACATAATGTCAGCCAGTCAGACATAAGCAAGGGTAATAAAGTGCTTGTAAATGATGAAAAGGCTGACAGAAATACTAAGGTATGTGTCTGCCATAAGAAATTCTAGTTAAAATGTGATTTTAGGTGGAAAACCTTATTTTCAGATTTTAAATTGTTAATTTTGTTTTGTTTTGTTTCGTACTGTCTTATTTTTGTTTAACACTCCATGGTTTGTCAATTCCCATTATACTAGTGACATCATTGTAAAGATTAAAATTTTTACAAATAATTTTTTTTTTTTCAATTTGTTAGGACCATGTTACTGGTAACAATAATAGGTGTTCATTATTTTGTTATTACCATTATTATTTTTATTATGTGTATTATGTTTATTATTTTATTGATTTGTTTATTATTTTTTCATCATTATTATTTTTCTTCTTTAGTTGTAGTAAAAGTGGAAAATGCAGTTATTTTTAGCCAGATGAGATAGTTTTTAAGAATATATCTGCATACAATTATATAATAAGACTATTGATAGATACCATTTTAGTAAAGTTCAAAAATGAAGAGATAAAAATCTTTTAAAAAGATGATTAATTTTGCATTGTTTGTGAGTTTCACAAAAGAAAATACGATCACATTCCAGCTAGTGAGGTGGTATAGCGAGAGTGACATGACCTGTGAAACTGGAGAGAAAGAGAGTCTGGTCCAAGATAATGGCCCAGTCACACCCGAAAGTATTTCTTCCGTCAAGCAGCAAAAGCAACATTTCCAGAGCTATCACACTCCAGCCAGGATGCATGTAAATGTTGTTCGTTATGTCTTTTAGAATGTAGAGAACATTTTGCATTTTTGTGTTCCTGTATTGGTATGCCTGTTCATAATATGGTATTTTTGATGATACAGAAAAGAGTCCCATGATCCTTTGAATTGTGATCTCTTGTCAAGTCTGCAATTTTGTGTTCTCCTTTTTGTCCTTCCTTTCTTCTATTTCTCGCATTTGACTTATTTTCATCTTCATTGGCTGGTTTCTTCCTTTTCCTTTCATTCTCTTTCTCCTTTCCTTTCCAGCTCAATTCATTTCTGCTTCTTTTCCTCTCCCTTGCTTTAGTCTTTTCTCTTCTCTTTATTATGCTTCCTTTCCTGTCACTTCCTCATCTTCCAGCGTATGTTGACTTCATTTCTTCTTTTCTGCTCTCTTGCTTTCTCTTTTATCTTCATAATATCGTATTCTTACTTTCCGATTTCTCTGCTCTTTTTTTTCTCTCATTTCTTTTATAACTTATAATTTCTTCCCTTCACCTCTTCCTACTCTTTCTTTCTCCTAACTTGTCTCCTTTATCTTCCTCTTACAGTTTCATACTTTTTTCCTCCTCTCCCTCATCTTTGCTCTCTTCCCTACTTCCATTTCTATACTTTATATTTGTCCTCCTTCACCACTCCCTATATCTCTATATCTATCTCTTCCTGGCTCTTTTCTTTGTTTGATCCTCTTCCTCCTCTTCCATCTCCCTCTCCTCCAAATCCTTCTCCTAATCCTCCTCCATTGTCCCTCCTCCTTCCTCCACCCCTCCATTTTCTTTGTATTTTAATAGTTATCATCATCACACTCGCCATGCTTTACTCATAAGTATTTCTTCACATTTTCCTCCAAATTACCTCTTATCACTCCCCCCAGAGTGTCCCAGGAACACCAGTCCAGGGCATGGGACAGACCCCACTCCGAGCCCCCAAGAGTGTTCGCAGAGGAACCCAACCCCCCATTGCCTCAGAGTCACGCATCCTGGGTACACCTGATTATCTGGCTCCTGAACTCTTGCTGAGGCTTGGCCATGGTAAGGCAATGCAAACCTTAAGCAGTTTGAAGAAGTTAATGTGTGCAAGTAGTGCAACATTATTAAGTAGAGGTAGTGCAACAAGATGGGATGTTTTGTGTGCTGTGTTGTCTTTTGGATTTTACTTGGTGTTAGATTTTAGAATAAACAAAAAATAAGTCATTACTAAGTAATTATTCACATTATCATTTACAACTTGTGAATTTTTGTAGAAATCCCATTTGTTGCAAGATTTGGCTTTAGTCGTAATTTTGTGCTTTACAACCTTTTTCATGTATTATTTATTTACCTTCAAGGGCCAGCAGTGGACTGGTGGGCTTTAGGGGTGTGTCTGTTTGAGTTCATGACTGGCATTCCTCCTTTTAACGATGAATCTCCCGAGGCTGTATTTCATAACATCCTTCAGCGTGGTATGTAACTTATGATTTTACTTTTCTCCAGCTTTATTAGGTATTGTGAACATGTTATTATTATTATTTGATTTTGTTAATTCCTCTGTGTGTGCATGTGCTCTTTTGTATGTGTATGTTTGTGCGTCTGTGCGTGCATGTGTGTGTATTTTTTGCATGTTTGTAAAAGAAAAACATAGATAGTTATATTATATTTTCATTTTAGATATTCCTTGGCCTGAAGATGAAGAATCTTTATCACCTTTTGCTGTAGAGATGATTGACAAGCTCTTGGCATATGACCCCAAAGTAAGAGCTGACTTTGAGTACCTGAGATCAAACCCAATGTATGCTGGGGTTAACTGGTCTGATCTGCGTAACATGGATGCTCCATTTGTGCCCCAGCCAGATGATGCAATGGACACAACGTATTTTGAAGGTGAGAGTTTACATGCTCCTGTATCCTGTTTGTCAATGGCTTTCATAGAGAAAGGAGAATGCCATTCATATTAGAGTCAGATTGGGTAATAGAATATATTTGAAATTAATTCTAAGTTCATTTATTTGATTCTGTTTAATTGTTTATTCTCCTTCTCTATTAGCATCATATTCTCATCTTTGGACAAGTACCTAGAAATGACTTTATACGATTGCTTAAACTAGCCTTCAACTGTTAGATGATTTAGGAGGAATAAACAAAGTGTGGACTAACATTTTTTATTACTTGTTTCTTTTTCAGCTCGAAATAACATCCAGCACCTCACAGTCTCCAATTTTGACCTGTGAATAGATGGCTTCCAGCTGTGGATGCTGGTGAGGAGGAACAGCTGGTATACAATGAGTGTGGACATTCCTGGTTGGACAACTGAAGAGTACAACATCAATTTAGCATTCCTTGTTTAATCTTAAGAGTTTGGCACATCAACCAGATTATGCAACAGGTCATTTATTTCATTGACTGGAAAATGCAGTGCAGATTAAATATGTATTTCAGAGGGAAAATATTAGAAACATTCTGATTGTCTTGTCAGGGGCTTTTGGAACTTACACTTCATATTATTAGCCAATTTTATACACTGTAGATCTACCCTCTTCCCATGTTTTATTCTGAAGACATTTTAAATATGATTTTTAAGGAAAAACTGGATATTTCAGTGCTCGTCTGGTAGTGCACTTATTATTCCATGTATAGCCCATAATTGCGAGCCTGTAGTTAGTGCATATCACTAATGTTAGTGAAATCGAATTATCTAATTTTATATATAATGGAGTAAATGCTATATATTTTTTATAAGTAATAGCATTAGTATTTTAGTATATTATGAATATATGTTATGCGTTTGTTTGCCAGTTTATTGTTTGAGTCATTGTGCCAAGGTATGCATGTGTTTCAAAATATAGTTTGTGTGCTTGTTATGTATTAATAGAGATGGTTCAGTAGCTGTTAGACTTGTAGTCTAGTCATGAGACTCCTACAGTAAAAAAGAAAAGAAAAAAATATTTAAACCTGGGATTTACAAGAGCCTCAGTATTATAATTTTGTGACACTTAAAGTTGCTGAGAGAGAGCATTCTTAGTCCTTCTACATACAGAACTTGAAGACTCCTTAGTCACAAATGTGTAGATGCACACTGTTAAGATGTACCCATCAGCTCTTCTGTGCAAAGTGTTTACGCTGAAGATAGTGAGGCAAGTATAAAGATGTACCTTAGGTTTCCAATGGTGCTTTGAAATGACTGGAAGCATATAATAGGACAGGTGAACTCTTAACATTATAAAAGATGATATTATTTACATATATACTGCATATGATTTATTTTTTCTTTTGTTCTTTCTCTCTCTTTTTTCCTTTTTATGTTTTATAGTTACATAAGGAATTCAGAAAGCTGAAATGTTGTCAAAATAGTAACTTACTGTTCAGATTGCTTACACTCCCTTTGTAAAGCTTGGTTGTAAATACTAGTAAGGTTATAGCAATTGACTTTAATATTAGTAGGGTTATACAAATGTGGAGTTATGAGTTGTGATCCCCCATCTCCCCTCTCTCTCTCTCTCTCTCTCTCTCTCTCTCTCTCTCTTCTCTCTCTCTCTCTCTCTCTTATTTCTCTCTCTCTCTCTCTTCATTTCTCTCTCTCTCTCTCTTCATTCTCTCTCTCTCTTCTCTCTCTCTTCTTCTCTCTTCTCCTTCTCTCCTCCCTTCTCTCCTCTCTCTCTCTCCTCCTTCTCTTCTCCTCTCTCTCCCCCTCTCTCTCTCCCCCCCTCTCACCCTCCTCCTCTCCCTCCTCCCTCCCTCTCTCCTCTCTCTCCTCTCTCCTCTCCTCCTCCTCCCTCCCCTCTCCCTCCCTCCTCCATCTCTCCTCTCCTCTCTCTCCTCCTCCTCCCTCCATCCCATCCCTCTCCTCCTCCTCTCACCCCCCCCACCACATCACACACACATCCCACACACACACACTACACACACACAACACCACAACACACACCCACACCACACACACACACAACACACAACACACACACACACACACACACACACACACACACACACACAACACACACACACACACAACACACACAACACACACACACACACAAAACACACACACACACACACACACACACAACACACACACACACAACACACACAACACCACAAAACATCATATCGTATATATCACACACACACCTATCACACACAACACACACACACACACACACACACACACACACACACACACACACACACACACACACACACACACACACACACGTATATGTGTATATTTATGTGTGTGTGTTTGTGCGTGTGCATGTGTTGTGTGCGTGTACGTGTGTTTATGTATGCATGTGTGTATGTATGTATGTATATCTATTGCCTTTCCTCTCTCTCTCTGTATCTTAGCTTTATATAACCATCAGCTTTAATATCACCATAAAATGTAGATGTCAATAAAGCAGTTAAGTTTACCTATCTGTATTATTATCCTGGTTGATTGTTTGTCATAAGATATATTTATGTTTTTCACTACACACTTCTGCTTTTCCCTTATTAAGATATGTGAGGGTAACAGAAAATGCAGTCAAACAATTTATTTGTTCTTTATATCTATAATTTCTGGTATGGGTTAAGAATCAAACTGCACAGCATAGTTATAAGGTTTTATTTGACAGTCATAAAAAATCTAATTTTCCTAAACTTCATGAGCAGTAAGAACATGTTTTTAAATCTTTAGTTCCAGTACAGTATTGTAACTAGTATTTTTTGGATAATAAAATTATTTTGGATTCATACTATTTGTGAATGTCTTCTGTGATCTCCATTATTTTTCTCACAAGCTCTTGCAGTTGTAATATATTTTAATTCTTATAAATTACCAATAATAAGTTATTTTTTGTATTTACAGTATGTACACAGTTGATGTTGGACAAAGAACAAAATCTTAACTGAATATAACAGTAGGGGCATTCCAATTACATATCTTCTCACACATTTGGTTGTACAAATGTGCACAGAAGAACATTTTACAAAATAGTTGTGTAAAGTGATGTGCTACCTACAACCACACCAAGATTACGGCACAGTTGACCGACTGTTGGGCAACAAAGCACAGTACTTGTAACAAGATCAATGTCTTATCACACAGTATATTTATTTGGGGTGAAATCCATGGGTACTTTGACGATATATTTTATTTCATGATGAGATTAAGTGCATGTTGTTTAGCTAGAGGACTCATTTTTTTTTCTCTCCTTTTTTTCCCCTTTTTTGGAAGGATTCAGGCTTTGGCCACTATATATCAGATAGTTTTTATTAGATGATGATATACCATTATTGTATTATACATGTATTCTCTTTTTTCTTTTCTCTACTTTATATGATATTTATTGATAGTCTGGCAAGCATGGATTTTTCTTTTGTGCGTGATTTATTATGAATTAATAATTCTTGATAATTCAATTTCTTATAAGTAAAGGACTGAATATGCCTTTAAAGCATATTGGAGGTGGAGTGCCCATTTGTCAGTTAACACTGGCCATATCAAAACAGTCACACAAACACTACCAGGTATGACTACAGTGCTTTACATAGTGGAGATAAAGCCGCGACAACCAGGAGCTTGGTGGCTGGGTTCTGGTCGTAACTACCACATCACCAAAAAAAATTGTCGACATTTAACACCATTGCAGTGACATCAACAACACACAATCATTCTAATATTTTCTTTTCCATACATGTATTGGTCCTTTTACAATAGTTTGAACTTTAACTTTCTTTTGCTTCTTTTTCCAAACAAAAGAAAGAGGCACTCGAATGGGTGCTACTCTGTCCAGTGTAAAAACAGATGCCATTTCAAAGACAGTGACTAGAGATGATTTGGAAAGATACTTTGTTGATGTCATTTTGGTGAATATGAATTTGGCCTGACAACCATAGGTGAAGGAGGTACAGCTAGAGACTTACACAAGACCAGAGGAAAGATTTTTAGCCACCTAATCCAGTGCTTTAAGAAATGTTTTTTTAACACTAAAGAAAAATGAGAGTCTTCAAGAGATGGTGTCAGGACATTAAAAATCATTTGAAATACAGTGGAGCAATTCAAAGGACTGACTACTGAAGGCCATTAGACATTTCTGTATTTACTTATATATATATGCTCTTATGCATCAGAAAGACCATTCAGGCCTCAGTCTCTTTGGCTTGGACCACTTATAAAAATACATCATTTGTACTTTCCTCTGAAAATACAAAGATTTTTTTGTATCTTTTTTTGATATAAGTTCATTGACTTAAATATCATGTATTTAGGCTTTCTTGATTCTGGTGCATTACATACCAAGAGGTCAAGCCACAAAAGATCATCGAAAAAATTTCCCAGTCCAAATATTTGTAAATGTGACCATGACGTTTATCAGTGCAAGAAATTCTGTAACATTACATTACAGATTCTTCAAGAAACCTGAAAATTAATTTGACCTAGAAGGTCTTTAAAATTTGCCATTAACAGTTAAGAAAAGCATATGAAATAATCTTTTTCTTCAAGCAAATTTGACAATTTATAGTTTTAACACTGAATGATCGACGATGAGCTGCAGGTTAACCTCATTTACAATCCTCAGATTTTTAACGTTTGTTTCTTTTATCTTCCCATTTCCCCAAAGGCATAACATTAAGTTTGTACCAGAGAATGAAAAGGTATTGCAGTGCTTGTTTTTTTTGTTTTTTGTTTTTTGTTTTTTGTTTTTTGTTTTTTACACTTTTTTGAACTATTTTATATTGTAACTTGTTTCATCTCACACAAAAATATTAATACTTTTTGAAAAATTTCCCCTTGCAATTCATAAGTCATTTTTAGTTTCCTTTTCCTCTCATTTTGTGTGTATATGTGATTTTCTCACTTTTAAGGGGGATTCTTCTCACTTAGTCTATAAAAAGGATCCTGACATTGGTCACTTGAAAGGCTACATGGCATTAATAAGAATAACAATCTTCCAAGCAAAAAACAAAAAAGAAAATTTGTAAGGCTACAGTCAGTTATCAGATTTGCACACCTCGAGGAATCCATGTAACCAATATCACTGAATCCATATTTTGTATTCAGTAAATATACCAGCTCCACAGTAATCAAAACCAGACAAGATCGTCAGTGATGCAACTGTTTACAATAATCACAAGTACAAATTCAGAATTACAGCATACAATATAAGTGCCAGTAGTACAGCCAAGGACCTACGCAGGATGTTCTTTAGTTGGATGGGTGCTATCACAGAAAGTGCGGGACTAAGATCACAAATATCACAGTCCATCGGTCACACAGTTGGCCAGAAGTAATAGCTTCTTTGGCAGAATTTGGGCGTTTTGGGTTTAGTGAAATCGACAAGAACTATTATAATCATGGTTATGCATCCATTCAATAGTGAGTTTAATTTGTGTGTGTGTGTGTGTGTGTGTGTGTGTGTGTGTGTGTGTGTGTGTGTGTGTGTGTGTGTGTGTGTGTGTGTGTGTGTGTGTGTGTGTGTGTGTGTGTGTGTGTGTGTGTGTGTGTGTGTGTGTGTGTGTGTGTGTGTGTGTGAATGCATATTTATACTTTTGTATCTCCTATATGATCAGTTATTTTCATATTATCATTAGATAAAGCAAGATGCATTGAGCTCAACAAGCATTGCTTCTGGCACTGTTAGTTTATTGTGATGTCACTTGTTATTGCACATAGACAGGAGAAAATACCAGATATCTACAAATCGTTCTTTTCACTTTAAAAGTAAAAATAAACATTTTTAAAACAGCTATCTGTAAAAATAAAAAGCTTCATTGTGAAAATATGGTTTGATGTTCAGATTGCTAACTAGATTGTATGTTATCTACAGACATACAGACTTCTTGTTGCATTGTGATAACACAACAAAATGAGTAAAATATTGCTCACTTATTGCATAATTCTTATTGACCATTACAACTTGTTTTTAATCTTGATATTTTCTCCCTTTATCAAGTTCTACATGTAAGTTAAAGCTTTGAAAAAACAAGCTATTAGTAATTAACTAGGAACTCTTCATTCTGGGTCCCTCTGTGTCTAAAACCCTTTTGGTTTATAGATCAAACAATAATCAAAAATCATTTGATCTACACAAGGGAACGCAGTCCAATCACATGCCCTTTATTCCCTTCTTGAGAACAATTTATTCATTTCATAAAGGCAAATACAAAATCAATCTAATCCTGTTTAAGTTTTACAAAAATATGGCACACACTTCCTTTGTGTTGTTACAAGAGCCCAAAGTTGAGTGTGTATTGAGAAAGTCTTTGTAATTCAGTACACAGTCAAGGTAGAATAGTTCTCAGGATTTTGGGCAACTTGCCTATCCCTTTACCATGACAAGTATCTCTCAATAGTAACTCAGTCACTTGCATACCATTGACACACAAGTATACATTCATGCAGTCCATCTCTAACGCTGAAAACTCACTGAGAAATGCTTGTCTGGAAAATTAGAGAACCATATAAACATATCTGGGAAAGACTGCATGTAACAAGTAAGAGATCAACATGCAAGGCTTTTGAGATCAAACTCTCTAAGAGAAATTGTGACCTAAATCAGACAAATATAATCTTTGGTAGATATAAGACATATATTTTTTTTACAGATACTGTTGTTTCTTTTCCCTTCACCATTCAGGGGATGTGTAGCCTGAGGTGTAATATGTTCAGAGATTATTTTTTAAACTGAGCATTGAAATTTTAGAGGATTGATGACAAAAGTTTGTCATTCACACATTATTTCATTCTGTTTCAAAATTCACTAATTCACTAAGAATAAGAAAAAAAAAAAAAAATAAAAAAGACCATATTACTACCCAGCACCTGATGCCACTGAGAGTCAAGAGGGCAAGGCAATACAATGCAAGGGATTGACTCCCTTTATTGACCTTTGACCTTTTGACCTTTTGATTCCCTGGGCTGAGGGCTACAGTTTCAGGACGAGTTCAGAGGATCTGGTTATAGTTATGTTCAACGTTGAGGGAAGGGAGAGAAATGGTTCGGTCTCCATCTCGCAGGTTCACCATCTCCAGCACCTGCTAAAGAAGTAGGACACAGATTAGACAAAGAGAAGTCCCTAATCTAATGTGGTCTGTGTTGTAGTTATGCTTATAGCTTACAATGGTATATGGCTCTCATCTGATAAATATAGCCATTCTGTGGAAGGTTAGAATAATGCTAATAGCTCTAGAAGTCTATATTTCCCCTCAAATATTTGGTTTGTCTTTGCCACATACTTTGATTTAACAGAATCATAGGTCTCCTTCTCTCTCTCTCTCTCTCTCTCTCTCTCTCTCTCTCTCTCTCTCTCTCTCTCTCTCTCTCTCTCTCTCTCTCTCTCTCTCTCTCTTCCTCCCTCCCGCCCCTCCACTATCTCTCACTCCTCCCCCATCCACTTTCTTTCACGCCACCCCCTACCCCCTCTACCATTCATCCCCCCCCTCCATCTCCACCAGCTTTCCTCACACCCACTTTCCATCATGTCTTCCCTTATCCCTCTCTATCTTTTATTTCTTTCCTCCCATCCACTTTCCTTCCGCCATCTCCCCCCCCCCACCACTACCTTTCACTCCCCTCCACCAACTATCCCTCCCCTCATCCATCTTCTCTGGCCTTCCCCCCTCCTCTTTGCCCTTCGCTCCTTCCCCTCTCCATCCTCTCCCTCATTACTTCCTTCTTTACTACCTCACTCCTTCCCCCTTCCCTTCTTTCTCCCTCCCTATCTACCCCTCACTTCTTCCCCTACTCCTTTCCACAAGCTATCTTTCCACTCTCCCTCCTCTTCCCCCTCCCTCACTACCCCTCACTCCTCCCTTCTCCTCCACTACCCCTTCCTCCTACCCCCTCCCTCACTACCCCTTCCTCCTACCCCCCTCCCTCACTACCCCTCCCTCCTCCCCCCTCCTCCACTACCCCTTCCTCCTACCCCCCTTCCCCTCCCTCCCCTTCCCCTCCTCCTCCCCCCTCCTCCACTACCCCTTCCTCCTACCCCTCCCTCTCACTACCCTCCTCCTCCCCCCTCCTCCACTACCCTTCCTCCTACCCCCTTCCCCTCCCCTCCCCCTACCTCCTCCTCCCCCTCCTCACTGGCCCTTCTCCTACCCAGGGTCTCACTACCCTCCCAGTGTTCCCCTGCTCGCATAAACCTCTCCAACCCCTTCCTCCCCTCCCTCGCCATACCGGCCTTCTCCGAACCACCAGCAGACCCTCACTGCTCTCCTTCTCGCCCCTCCGCATAACACCATTCTCCTACCCCACTTCCCCTCCCTCCCGCTTTCCTTGCTGTCCGCCCCCTCTCCTCCTACCGTTCTCTCTACCCCCCATCCCTGCTACGTACCCGTCTCCTCTCCTCCCCTCCTCCA
>NC_051411.1:11513797-11518797 GCF_015228065.2 Penaeus monodon
AGAAAGGAACGAAGAACCGAGAAGAGAAAGGGAAAGGCGAGGATAAAATAGAAGGACGAAGGAAAAGAAACGAGGAGGAAGAAATAGGAGGAGGAGGAAGAGGAGGATGAGAGGATGAGGAGGAAGAGGAGGAGGAGAGGAGGAAGAAATAAGAGGAGGAGGAAGAGGAGGAGGAGAGGGTGCACTTGCCACTTCCTGTCAGGTGACCTTCAGAAAGTAATCAATGCTAGTAAATGTCGGGGACTCAACCTGTTCCCCGAACTGCACCTGACGCTAGTACAAATGTTACCAGAACACGCTCGCCTCAACCCCCGTGTACTCGAGAGGAGGGGAAGGGGTGTGGGGTGTGTGTGGGGGAGTGGGGAGAGGAGGACGGTGTTCTTTATTTAAAATTGTGGGACTCAGTCGCACTTAAGTGGAATTTCCTTCGACTCTTGGGCCTGCGATGAGCTCTATTGTATCTCCGAACGATGTTGCCAGATACGTGAAGGGAACCTTTTGAGGATTTCGGCGAAAGGGTTTCACGTAGGGTTGTCTAGGGTGGTAACAGTGTTTTTTTTTTTTTTTTTTTTTTTTTGTATTATCAATGAAGGAAATTTAGAATAGGATTTGAATTCTCGCTTTATCCGCAGATCAGTATCATCATTCATTCTTTGCGGGAAACATGCACTAGAAAATCTTATTAATGTAAGGAGAAAGGGAGAGGATGTAACCCAAAAGAGAGAAGAGAGAGGAGAGAGAGAGAGAGGAGAGAGAGAGAGAGAGAGAGAGAGAGAGAGAGAGAGAGAGAGAGAGGAGAGAGAGAGAGAGAGAGAAGAAGAGAGAGAGGAGAGGAGAGAGAGAGAGAGAGAGAGAGAGAGAGAGGAGAGGATAGGAGAGGAGAGAGAGAGGAGAGTAGAGAGAGAGAGAGAGAGAGAGAGAGAGAGAGAGAGAGGGGGGGGAAGAAGGAGAGAGAGAGAAAAAAAAAACAAGCTCCCCTTTAAAAAAAGAAAAGAAAACGAAATATCCCCCACAAGAAAATCAACAACATAAACAAATAAAAAAAAACGAAACAACAACAACAACAGCAACGAAACGAATACCATCAATATAACAAAGCAATAAAACAAAACTAAACGAAAAGAACCGACAAGAGGCAATTAATCAGATTCGACACGACTGAGAACCAATCTCAAAAGGCCCTCCTTCCCCCTCTCCCCCTCCCCTCCCCTTCCCCCCTCCTCCAACTCCCCCTGGCTCCTACCCACCTCCCGTCCCTCCTCCTACCCCTACCCCCTCCACTCCCCCCCTCCCCCATTCCCAGAAGAGGCCCCTATCATGGTCATGCAAAGCCGTCGTTCTCATGACAGACGGGTGACAAATGCCATCAGTCGCTGTGTCTTTGTATGTCAGAGTGGATCATGAATTTGTCGTGTCGGCAGGTTCATCTGTTCTAAGTTCGTTAGTAGTTTGTCCGTTTGTTCTTCGTTTGCACACACACACACACACACACACACACACACACACACACACACACACACACACACACACACACACAAACCACACATATATATATATATATATATATATATATATATATATATATATATATATATATATATATATATATATATATATATATATATATATATATATATATATATATTGTGTGTTTGTGTGTGTGTGTGTGTGTGTGTGTGTGTGTGTGTGTGTGTGTGTGTGTGTGTGTGTGTGTGTGTGTGTGTGTGTGTGTGTGTGTGTGTGTCTGTGTGTATACATACATATATGTGTATATTTATGTACGTGTGTGTGTGTGTGTAAATATATATTCATAATGATTAAGCTGTTTGTCTCTCTATACTTATTAGTCTGTCTACGTGTCTACGTGTTTTTTCATCTCTCATTTGTATATTTCCATTCCTTTGATTATTTACTCTTTCTTAGTATCCTCATTTTCACATTTTCCTCTTTCACTCCAATTCCTCCTTGCTCTCTCACATCGCTAATAAATTCACGTAATCAGTGTTAAAAAAAGGAAGAAAAAAGTGGTAATAACATGGGGAAGAAAGCGACTCGTTTAATAATGCGTTCTGTAAGTACCACTGAAGCCGCGTTCGCTTAGTCCAAGCCATAATCAAGCGACCATATTGTCTGAAATGCGTTCGGTTCTGAGGTGTTTTTCTTGTGTTACTTTTTTTCTTCTTCTTCTTCTTCTTTTCTTTTGGTCTGTTGCCTTTTCATTATAAGTAGCGCTGTTCTAAAGAACAATGTTTTATTTAGTGCTTTCTCGTCTGAGGTTTCATTACGGCAGGCGGCAATGGCGATGGATTTTATTACGTAAAGCTCTAATGTTTTTTTGGTCTCAATCTATTGAAACATTTAGACACTCGGGAGTTCATCTAGAAATTAAAACGCACATGAATAATAGTCATAAATTCTTAACATAAATTGCAATCTCGCATTGTTATGAAATCAATATATCTTACTGCTTTTTGAAAATACAGAATTCATCCGTCGTGCTAAAATGTATCCAATAAACATAAATCCTGTTGATCCTGTACGTAAGCGCCGTAATCACACTGTTCTCTCGCTGTCCCCGCTGGAAGCCACCTCATGACGTCAGAGAGTTTACCCATTATCCTCCTAGTAGTTGTTATGACGATGGCTGTGTTTATGGTCGATCCATCGGTAGTTTATCCGCGAAAACAAGACTAGCGAAATACGCAAACAAGACTGATGTGTTGGAAATATAGGGTTCGCCCGAGTGATGATGAGCTTAATCCCGTTCACGTAAGCAATTTCGTGACGTCACAAGGTCGTCCCATTTGCATTGACATTTTCCTATCCGATGTTTGGCGCGTTTCGCATGCATGGACCTTTAGAATTCATGCTTTGCAGATTAGCACCATTTTTTGTCTGTAGTTCATAAGGCGATAAAACCAATAATCTGTATGACAGTCAAACAATTTACGAAATATACACACACACAATGAATAAAGAAAAGAAAAAAATCGAACTTCGCATTTCCAATAAAACTCATATAACGCATCACTTTACCTCAATTACACACACACACACACACACACACACACACACACACACACACACACACACACACACACACACACACACACACACACACACACACACACACGAAAAAAAAACTCAAATCTACATTCTACAAAGGTAGGTGTCATAAATCATCGTTTGAAGCAAACAAATAACACTGAATATTTGAACTTCCCAGGAACAGAAATCGTTCAATAGCTAAGAATTTTATTGCAGTTATATCACCAGTAAGGCTCGCGTGCATTCCCGATAAAAAAGTAAAAACAAAGTAAAAAAAGGCCTTTTGAAGTGGGTGAAGACGTATATATGCGCACAGCCATCAGAATAATAACAATAATGATAAAATGCACAAAGAGAATATTGGAAGAATGTATTGCATATTTTCGTATTGTTTGGTCTGTGGTATTGTCGATATAGAGAAAGAGAGAGAGAGAGAGAGAGAGAGAGAGAGAAGAGAGAGAGAGAGAGAGAGAGAGGAGAGAGAGAGAAGGAGAGGAGAGAGAGGAGAGAGAGAGAGAGGAGGAGAGAGAGAGAGAGAGAGAGAGAGAGAGAGAGAGAGAGAGAGAGCAAGAGAGAGCGAACGACTAATACAGACAAGCAGAGAGAGAAAACGAGAATATTGGAATAGACAGACAAACAGGAACAGAGAGAAATAGGAAAAAAAACAGACATTTGAATTAAAGTACCAAACAGACAGATAAATAGACAAACAAACATAATGAAAGAGAGATAAAAAGGAAAAAGAAAGAGAAAGAAAGTGAAACAGACAGACAGACATACAGATAGATACACAGACAAATAGAGAAAGAGAAATATATAGAGAGAAATGAGTGTTCCCAGACAAGGAGAAAGAGAGAGAGAGAGAGAGAGAGAGAGAGAGAGAGAGAGAGAGAGAGAGAGAGAGAGAGAGAGAGAGAGAGAGAGAGAGAGAGAGGTGAGTGCTCCCAGACAAGGAGAGAGAGAGAGAGGCAAGGGTTCCCAGACAAGGAGAAAGAGAGATAGAGAGAAAGAAAGAGAGAGAGAGAAAGACAAAGGACAGAGAGAGAGAGAGAGAGAGAGAGGAGAGAGAGAGAGAGAAGAGAGAGAGAGAGAGAGAGAGAAAGACAGAGATAGAGAAATACAGAGAGAGAGAGAGAGAGAGAGAGAGAGAGAGAGAGAGAGAGAGAGAGAAAGTGAGTGACTGCTCCCAGACAAATATGCGGTGGCCCCCTGTCGGGTGAAGTGTCTACTACCGCATTCTTAACAAGTGAATAGCCGACAAAAAAGAACACCGCATTCGGAGCTATGTCGGTCGAAGGGTCTGCATACCCATGCGAACGAGGCCATAGTGTCTGTCTACCTCCGCTCTCCCGAACACGGCCGTCTGAGATTTATTTATTTATTTATTTATTTATTTATTTATTCATTTATTCTTTAAATGCTTTTGGGACATATGATTGTGATTCTGTGAATATTACTATCGCTGTTATGATTTTTCCATCGTTATATCAATATATCTATCAGTTCTGGTATGAATGCTACTATCATAATATTCATTATTGATAATTTTTTCAATACAACCATCATTATTATCGTTATGATATCGCTGTGATATCATCACCATCATCACTACTATTACCAGTATAATTGTAATCGTTATCAAGAATTATCAATGCTATAATGATCATGATGGCCATCGTCATCATTATGACCATCATAATAATCACAATCTCCCTCCCTCCTTCCCCGCTCTCGTCAAGAGTTATTTCAAGCTATTAAGATAATCGGCTTAATTGCCTGCTCTTAGGGCATAACGTACCTTCGCTTTTGCTAAACCAGTCATTTATGTGCACATATACAGACATCCCTCCTCAAGTATGTATAAATATATATATATATATATATATATATATATTATATATATATAATATATATATATATATATATATATATATATATTATGTATGCATCAT
>NC_051411.1:11571297-11588797 GCF_015228065.2 Penaeus monodon
TAAATACATTTCCTCGTTCTGAACTCTGTGAAACACTGAATCCAAAATGTCTGGATAAACAAAAACATTGGTTTGTGCAAAAATAATAATCACCTCTCCTTTCCTTCTCTCAAAAAATGCTATGACAAAGGATCTACTCTATTTTGTAATGTGTGATATGAACTCCAAACAATCTTTTTACAGCTGCTCTTTTTTTGTTTTGTTTTGTTTTTTTGTTTTGCTTGTACACAAACATATTCCAAGCACTACACTTTAAGCAAATTATGTTCCTCACAAATTTTGTCTATGGCAAAATACAAGACTGTACTCATTATAAACAGCTATTTCTTTGAACTTTGTATCATGGTTGAAATTTTTGGAGTAATTGCCTTTCCAACTTTTTCTGCAAATGGTTATTCATCAGTGATTTCAGTTCAGAGAATGTACAACAACATTTAAATTGTAATGCAACTACAGTGTTTACAACTTTTCTATCACTAAAGTTCAAAAAAGGTTTGGTCAAGTGGATGATATGCAGGTCTCACTAACATATAAATGATTATATATCTCAGGGATGAAATGACTTCTTTATCTGTACATGATGCAAGTTATTGTCACATTCTTTGAATGGACCACTGATAAACCCCATATTCTATGAATCCAATAGCTTATGTTTACTGACACATATGGTCATGGCGACCCTGCCAACATTCTCTTATTTACAATCCAACATACCATCATAAATTACAATGATATAAAAATACAATGCACTTGCTTTGGATGACAACGCTATTTTCTCACTCTGTTTCATTCTTGGGCTGCTTGGAAGGGAAATTATTCACAAGAAGTAGATGAAGAAGGATCAATGCCAGCTGAGGAAGTTTCCTGCATCAGCTGGTCATTCCCTTCCTCCCTCTTCCCTATGATGAAAAAAATTCCTTCTAAATGCACCCATACATGACATGACATTAAAGCACTTCTTTAAACTAAGAGTAGGTCTTTCAATTTTGTAGAACGAAAGATGAGGCTTACCAACTCTACATTGAGAAATAGCAATTCATACTTCCACTGACATTATTTGCTTTGACATTTATTTGATACTTTCACCATTAGTAAGTGGAGAAAGAAAAATCACCACAAACAAAAATCTTTTGAAATGTGTTTATGTAAGAACCCATTTAATGTCCTCTAATGAATGTATTTACACCCATGTATAAGCTGGCATCACCTCACTTTTCAATTTTAGTCATTACAGAAGTTTGAAACTAAGCGAAGTTCTTGGAGCAGTAAACGTTGTCAAGGACTTTTAGGGCAGAATTCTGATCAAATTCCTGTCTAGATTATATATTACTTTCTCTCAAAGTTTTCACCTTGTGTAGGTAAAGCAATGGCTGCATCCAATAGAAATGCAAAGCTTACAGTCAACAATATGTGGCCACATCAACATTTACAATAATTGTAGAGTATAAACCATAAAGCTGCATTTCCTTCCTGTCATTGATATATAGCATTTCTCAATGTTAGTTAATGATGGGATAAAACAGCATTTTCATTAGCATAGATATTTGTTTTGTACCAACTGATTCCTGGCAAGAAGCTTAGAGATTCAGCATATGACATAATGTTATCTAGATAATTGCCAAGACTATTTTCAATACAAATATTCAAATATCTATGTCCATATCATATAAATATGATGCTATATGATCATGCAACTCCTGACATGGTCACATATGCTGAACAATTTCCCTTTGTCAATTAAATGGAACCTGACTAGTAACATTCACAATAGGAGAAATTTCATTATTGACATAACACACACAGTAAATAGTATGCAATTTCTGTCGAGCTCAATCAGTATACATTGCTAATAAATATGAACTTTCATAAAGTAACCTGTAATATTGTGCTCAGCAGCATACTGATAACTACCAATCTACTCTAAAGCAAAAAATAATATTGTTTAATCAATGACCTCTCAGTTGTCGAAGAAAAAATGTACACTCAGATTAAGGACCTCTATACATAAAATTCAAATACACGACAACCAAGTGATTAATAGGACATTAAAGTAGTTATAAAACTCACATAGCAGTACATACACACTCATTGCTGTTTAAGTACAAAAGATACATAGGCTGTACACAAATTTATCATAACTCTTGCTACTACTCAAAGGTCAGAAATTGCAGTCTCGTCACCATAACTGCTTCCACTCGAGCCATCTCACAGTTGTTCACAGGAGCGTAATAGATAAGGACTAACAAATATGACTGGTGTAGCAAAATGAAGACCATGGTTTTGTCCTGATACTTCAGATGTGTTTGAACTGGAACCCTGTATTATGGCGCGTTGCCTGGTCCCTGTCTTTGTTCAAATCTCGTCAGGTCTCTGTTTTCATTTTAACTTAATGATAATTTTTTTGAGCAGAACATCCAGATCTGTGTCTCTCTATCCATCAATTTTTCCATCTCACTTAGTCAATACATTCTTATGGCTATTTCCCTACTCATACTAGGTGGGTGCACATTATACTTTCCAAAACTTTGGTATAAATTCTGGGGTGCACTTGTAACTATGTCCTGCATCAGCATCTTGTTACGCCATGCATGATTGCAATTCTTCAACATTCAGCCTGACAACTAACCACAAAGAAAAGGCGATTTGCTTGTGGTCCCTGGGGCTGTTGAAAATGTTGTACTCGACTAGTATGAAATTAGAAGAAACATCTTCGATATGAATTTGTGTTTCCATGTGATGTTGCATCAACTGGCAGTATACTCAGTGCTGAGCATTTTATCATGTCTTGTAATTTCTTGGAATATAAGGTTTGGCAGCTACTTCATATGTACATATGATATACATTAGTAAAGAGACTTTACCTTATTTCTATGCTGCCAAAGATGCTGGCACAAGAACCTCTTTCAACACTTAAGAGATCTTTATTAAGCTCTTTTAAAATTTACGTTACACACATGCTCTTTTTTCACACTTCTACATCCTATTCACCCTGATAAGTTGGTTACTGTGCTTAATTAAACACATTAAAAACTGGAGAACACAGAAACGTGCAAACTCCGCCACCACCTCCACCACCACCACCACCACTTTCAGCGAACCAGTCACGTGATCGCTGGCAAGAGTATTGCTAAACAGGTGTCACAGTTATAGTCTCAATGTCTCCGATACTCTTTACGCGACGGTGAGTCTCATGGTGAACATAAGCAGCTGAAGGCATGACAGAGGACCGTGGCCGTGTGTGGTGAGGATGATGAATATTTGTCCTTGCAGAGACAGCAGGAGACTGGCCACCAGAAGAGGAAGATTCTCCTCCATTATGGTTTCCTGCGGCAGCTTCCTCTCGCAGACGAAGGCCCAGAGCACGGCTGAGAGATCCCTGTAGGTATTGTGTATGTGTTAGCGAGTTAACATAGGTAGATGGTTTAGATAGGGTGAAAATTTTGCTGCAGGAACTTAAAACTAAAGAAAATAAATTCCCAACTACAGAAAGGTTATAACAAAATTGCTCATAACAGCCCTATGATTTTCTCAGCTCATATTTCATATCTTATTGTATAAAAGAGCTCTGTCTAATATAAATATAAGTACTGAATAGATAAGATACACTTAACTTGCAGAAAAGAGTAATCTTTCATTTTGCTTACCATTCCAGTCTGTTTGCTATAAACTTGGTTAAGATTTAATTTAAATAGTAATAAATCTAGGTTCACAACCCTATAGAGGAAGAGCAAAAGGTAATAGACCATTGTCTCTGTAAGGTCTATACTACAATGCACAGAATTACTTGCAAAATCTAGTCATCCTCAATAAATAAGTTTAGAATATGTAAAATAGGAGTTTTAGAGCATTTTAATAGTTCAGAAAAGTAATTTTTATATCAATATGGTATCATTCACATATGTATACATTTAGTTCTCAATAAAAATATGAAATAATAAAACTAAATTAATTAGAATAACAAATAAATAATGAGCATCTACTCTTTTAAGAAGTTATAAAATTTTCTTTGATATACACTATACATCAGATAATGAATGTATAATAACTCTTTACTTTGGAATTTCATTTAACTTCATAGAACAATGGTATGACTATTTAAAGCTATCTAATAGAACTGACATCCAATGACTACACAAAAAGATAGGTTTTGCATGCAATAAGCAGCAAAATGCAAGTATATACTTCATGCATGTTTAACTGCATAGGTTTACACCAAAGAGGCCAACAAATTTTACTCCCTTTAGAATTAAGTAAGAAAATCTAATTGCATCTTGAAAGTAATTGTATATCATTTATATTCCAAAGAAATAAATACTGTTTGCAACCAACTGTCATACTACGATTAGGTAAAATTATATATTTTCTTCTTTACTTAGACAAAACTGATGCATTAATTAGATCTTTAGATCATTTGCAAAAGCAGGGAAGCCTTTGCAAATTCTGTTAATATATACATCTTGTTCACAATGACACACAATGAAATATATTCATACAAATATAAGTCTGTCCATTCTCTGACCACAAATTATTAAGACCAGGGTTGCAGGCAGTGAAGGAGATAGAACAAATATAAGCCAAGGAATACATACATGCAGGCGGGGTAGGATGTCTCCTAGGATAGTACCTGTGAGCTCCGCCAAGTGCCAAACTTAGGGACAAGGTGAAATAAGGCGTAATCAGTGATCATGTTTTTGAATTTGGTGTGTGTACATATCACCAGGAATTTGGGTTTTACAACTGTAAAACTTTGTATTCCGTGACCATTAGAAAAATATGAAGTGGGTTTTGTAAAAATCAAAATAAAACTATATGATAATATGTCTTGACAAAATGTTACTTCAACTACTGCTTTTTCTTGATGCCATATTCTGATTATGGCAGAGCATACAGCCAACTGACTTCATTCCTTTTCATAAAATACACACACACACAAAAAAAAAAAAAAAAAAAAAAGATACCTACAATGAAATCAGTTCCAGAAATCTAATAAGTGTCCCTGTGTTTCTGGCACAGCTAAGCTTGAAAGACAAACTTTTCTGAGTCAATTTATGTTTGGAAATTAAGAATATATCAGGATTAGTACTGAATCCAAGAATTTCTTCATATATTTTTCACATTGAAAGAAATGTATTTAATTAGCAAGCAACTGCAGCTGGGCATCACATTCTTGTCTTGGATATGTATGTCAAACCATTTGTACAGAGTGTAAAGAAGAGTACCAGGAAAATATCCTTTCATTACAGCAGTTTTGCAAGTAACAGTATTACTTGACTTCAGCATTTTCTTTCATTTAACATTTTATCAACCAACTACCAAGAGATATGACTCATCTACCAGACAAGCAGTAGGAAGTAACCAGCATCATATGAAATTAAAGAACCAACTTAATCTTAACAAAAAAAAAAAAAAGTACTGCAACATGCGTCTTATACCTTTGATGGGAGTGTGGGAAATGCGCAAACCTTTTTCTGCAAAGGCTGGGCATCCCCCCATCAGTGTTGCGAAGTGCAGCACAGAACGGAAGCAGGACAGACAAAGGGCAAGAGAAGGATGGGAGAGTTAGTGAGGGTGTGGCTGAATCTTTTCTAGTTCTCCTAAAAGGGTTCAGCTAATTTGTTTCTGGTGTATCTTAATGTGCTCTACTCCCTAATAGGTTCCAGAAAGACCCTGCACTAAAGACAAATAGTGTCACTGTAGACAAATGCCGCTTAAAATGCATGGAGATGGAACACTTGTTCAAAGAGAAGCAAAAAATTAACATGGCATGGTATGGATGTCCGGCAGCTGATGTTATAAAGCTACATTCAAACATTCTAGAAACAGCAAGTAAAGGTATATGTTAGGTAAATTTGTTTTAAATTTTGGGATACAAAAATCTGGTGGCAAATGCTAAGCCTATGAAAAATTTAAAGCTGAAAGCTGAGGAAGCTCAACATCAACAACAAACATACATTTCAAAGCAATTCTATACACCAAAAAAGAATTGACGGCCCTGCTAACTTTTATAAAGAAAAGGAGATGTAAAATCGTTTAAATGTTTCATTTTTAGATTGCATAAAAGCATCATTCAAACCCTTGAAAGTGAAACTATACATCCAAATTTTGCATTTTCTTTGGAGAACTTGTGCATCCACACAGTGTGCTGTGTTACAGTAAGTGTACCAGCAGAGATCAGATGTACACAGTTGTAGTCAATCATTCACAAGCAAAGCTTTCCAAAGAGGCAGTAGTAAAGCCATAAATGTATTCTAAAAACTGCCAATACATCATAATTTTTTCTTTTTTGGCAAAGCTTTGAGCACATTCAGTGAAACACATTGCAGTAATTATTTCTGGTCTGAGCAAAGTATAATGCCAGACACTTCAACAGCAAGTAAACTGCCCCTATGAAAGCCAGTGCAAAGATGTGAAACATTTGTACTCTGGGTGTCCAGTTTTACTAACTTCAGCTATCCACTCCTGATTGTGTTTGCAGAATAAAATGTATATTAGTAATCAGGTGTAAATTCAGACCCAGTTATACTTATACTAAGGTTCTCCGAATTCCAATTGGCTGGCATCGGTTACCAAAATCTAATACTAATGTCCTTATCTAAGTCATTGACCATAATCCTCATAATTTTTTTTCTCTCTCTCTCACTCTAAAATATTTGGCACACATGCAGGTCTACAAATGGTCTATTGTAGGTAATGTGACGTGGCAGCGAATATATTGTGAGAAGGGATTTATGTGATTTATTTTCATGTTATTCAGAAATATTTGGAATCACTAAAGCATTCCAAAGCTACAACATCCTCTTTAATGCTTTACATGATTTATCTGCCTGCTGTATGAATTAGTCAAAGACAAATCTAAAGAGTTAGGTACTCGCTAACAATAATCGAAGCTCACTATTAAGCCATATCCTAAAATCGCCCGGAAATAAGACATGGTGCCCTTACTCTCAAGGAAGCTCGCCTCTTGTCCTTCTCGCCCTTCTCCAGCCCCGTGCCATAGCTTCTGGAGAAGGACCGGCCGAGGCTCCCCCCGGCCGCCATTTTCTCCTGCCGGCGCCGCTCCATTTTGGCGAAGCGAGCCTGCTCCTCAATCTGCTGTCTGTTGGGGAAAAGAGGCTCTTAAGACGCCATTACGCAGCGCTGCAAGTTGGTTGCCTAAAAGATGTGAAGCCTAAGGGCGTCTCCTGTACGCGCCATAGAAGTTAATCTAGTATTAAAGTTTAAGCCAGATCTCTTAGGCATATGCGCATTGGCAGCATTAACGATTAATTTTTAATTCACCTCCAGACCAGGATTTACTTCTGAGCTTAGATTTAATCCTGCGCTTGCGCTGAGAGGACAAGTTAATCCTATTGATATGTCATGGCAACTCATCATTTCCATAGAAAAGATGGAGTCGAGTTGCCTTTCATATTTACAATAAACAATAACGAAACAAATTCTGACATCTTCATGTCAAAGATGTATGTGAAGATTCATTAATATTATTTTTATAAATTGTGGGATATTCAAACTTCAGATATAATTTGTACTGACACATATATCGGTCTGATATAATACTACCCTATATATTATATATTATATATATATATATATATATATATATATATATATATATATATGTATATATATATATATATATATATATATATGTATATATATATATGTATATATATATATATAATATATATATTTTTTTTCTTTAGCAAACGTTTCCTTATCAGCATTAGCGTATAATATGAAACTTTAAGAGGGTGAGTGCTAATTTGCCATTACACAGACACTCGCTTTTTCATGTAAAACGGCAATTTACTGATGATCACATTGATCGTGCGCTTAGCAGTGTGTATTGCATCTTCTATGTAAGTGCTGTGGATTTGGATTAACTTTAATCCAGAATGAACTTTTATGACGCATACAGAGGACGCCTTAAAAGACCGCTTTCAGACAAGAGCACTCTACTTGTGACAAACGACTTTGGAAACTTTTTCTAACGCATAATTACGGATATGCACTTTCATACGTGACAACTGCCAATAACTATCATTACCCTAGTCTCTCAATGGACGTCACTTTCTCAATTAATAAGGAAAGGAGCAGGAGTGTGTGTGGCATGGTTACCAATTTTCGCAACGACTCGCTACGTGTAAAACAAGCCATAGATATACCCTTAGGATATTATATCATTTTGAAAATCAGATTTGATAACTTTATTTTGTTCTGGAATGGTCTGTTTTTTACCTAAATCTCATAATAACTTCATTAAATTCAATACGTTTGCCTGAGCATGAATATCCATGGACCTCCAAGTTTACAAAATTACAGTGTACTGTATAAACAATAAAATGATATATAGCATGCATGGAAGCACGATAACCACTACAAAGATTATTAAATCCCACAAGACACAAGAATCCGACCTGGCGGGGTTAATAAGCGCCTCCATTTCAGTTGCCAGGTGTCTGCGGATTATATTCTTGGACTGTGGGATACCCAGCGCCGTGGCCATCGTGTCCGCAGTAAAGGACGACTCCAGAACCACGAGGGCGCCGTGAACACCGCTGTCTGTAATTCAGTGGGAATATTAAATATATGGTACGGTGGATAAACCAAGCATTGGATGCAAAATAATATAGTATTGTATGTATTTTATTTCAAGATCCAATCTTAATGGGTAACTATTACATATCAACAACACGCTATATAATACCAGTAATTATAAAGAATTACTTAATAAGAGAACTAACGGAAGAAAAAGCCAAGAAATAGGTCATCATTTGGTATACCTTTGAGGTTATCTGCGTACTCCGCCAGGTCGACCGAGCGAGCCCACCGGACCCACCGCACGTTCGTCCACACGACGGGGTCACAGTCCACGTGCTCGCACTGCCGTCGGCGCTCCGCTAACACCTACCGCGAGTATATATTTTATTTTACCAGTTCCTATGAGACTCATGTACTCAAAACAGAAGATCGGATGAATTATTTTCCTATATGAAGAATTTTGATTGGTTTTCGTGAATGCTTTCAGCCTTACCTGTCTATCGAATCTGACGATTCTCAACAGATGGACACCGTGAATGATCGATGCTTGGTGGAACTTCCGGTGAACGCCCAGGTGCTTCTCCAGCTCCTTCTTCGTGAGCGCCTCCAGGAGCCTCCCATCCACGAGGTTGTTGGCGAAGGCATCGGCATACTGAGGAAGGCCAAGGTCTGGAAGCCACTCGGAGGAAACCCAAGTGTGATTGAGTGCGGAGATTCTGGGGAAGCGAGTCAGCCGCGGCTCGCGAAGCTCCTCGATGGCTAACCTTAACTTTTTGCGGTGCATCGGGTGCGAGATTCCAAGGCCGGATTCTAACTCAGAGTCGCTGAGCTCTAGGAGAACCTGGAGGCGGGGAGAGGTGTCACGTTCCAACCGCTATTAACTCATCCCTACATAAATTCATAAAGACCACAAGTAGTGCTCAAGCAACGTAGCTTATTTACAATATTTACGCAAAAAATGAGGAAGCAAAGCCACGGGGTTTTACCTTTCCGCTTCGAATATTCTCTGCACACATGGCACCATACTGAGGCATGCCAAGGGTTACTTCCAGCCAGGCTAGGACAGTTGGGGCTTTCCATCTCTCGAGAGGAATGTGCTGAGCCTCCTCGAGTAATCTGAGCTTCTCGGAGTAACTCTCCTCAGTAAGGGGCGAGGCACACAGAGATGAACTTGGGGACCACGAGGCACGCTTGTCGCTCGCGCTTCCTACAGGTCATGTTAGCAACAAAGGGTTTAGCTACGTGGTGGTTATGTCTGCTACGTAGTAACTACTCTAATGCTATGAACTTGAACTCTGGAACTGGGTTAGTACGGCTTACTTTACGTTATTAGTTTGCACTCGTTGTACTAAATTCTGTTTCTTGTTATTAAGAAAATAATAAGTTTACAGAAATGCGTCAAAAAGAAAAATATCAAGGCATACTGCTTTATGGTCTGCCTCTTTTGTCAAAGTCCTACCTACAAAAATAGACAAAAACAAATTATATTATTCAGTACACTGTATACTAACACACACTGCTCTGACAAAACAAAGACAATATCAATGTTAGTAAGGTGCAATGTTATCTAGGGATGCTTGGCATCAGCATGGTTCACTGTGGACGGGAGGTCCTCTGAGCTTGATATGCCTACAATTAAGCAACAGAAAAGATGGTATTACAGTAAATATTGATTTTACATATTTGAAAATGCCTACAGATCATAAGCAAATTGCATCTGTACACAAAAAATGGTCTGTAGTAAACAACGAGATTTTCACACTGTAAGCACTTATTATGATCAAGGTATATCCTCATCAGTATTGATCTTTCTTCTCCTTACCATCATATAACGAGGCGTCAAGGGCCGCACGCTTCTTCTGGCGAGCGAACACTCTCGAGATGGACCCCCAAGTACCTCCTCCCTTGTGGCTCTTCCTCGTGAGTGTGCTACAACCTCTTATCTTTGACGATTCCGCGGCTTCGGCTAAACGTTCGCAAAGTTGTTCCGCTGACCGACTCAGTCCCCCGGTACTAGCATTGCTGAAATGGACGTGTTGAGGAGTTTGGTTTGGAAACTTCGTCTTTTTGCTACTCACGATAACAAGAGGAGACGAAAATAGATTCCTCTCTCTCTTAATTTCCTTCTTATAAAATCTGATTATATCAAGAGTATATACCAATAAGACCACTGAAACACACTTGAAACACCCTCTGATAAGCCCCTTTCACGTCACATACCTGCTCGCAAGTCCACTCATTGCCGACGAGTTGAGACTTGCGGCCGAATGCGTCGGGGCACTGGTGGGGGTGTTGTCCCCGCCCCGGTCCTCGCGGTCCTCCCCTCGTAGAGATACTGGCGTGGCGTACAGAGGAGATAGAGACGGGGATTCCTTAGGGGTTCCTGGTCCACCTATACACACACACACCACACCAACTTCATGAATCAAAAAAGCAGTCCTACGGTGGATTCTATAAGTTAAGAGTAACCAAATATATGCTAAATCTACCTGATTATTGCAAACGGGATAAAGGGACCTTTCAAACATCTCAAGTTTAAGGTAGCTTATGCAAGACATTTGCTTTTAGATCTTTTCTTAATTTTAAAGGAAGGAGACAAGCTTGTTTTGTAGATAAACATCTGCATATTTTCTCATAGTTGTGCAAATTGAGTTGAATGTTTTTCTCCAATTCTGATTTGAAAAGAAATTCCCATTTCATTGCCTTAGTGACAAAAGACAAACAAGAAGGAAAGATTCCCCTCAAAGGACCATGCTATTTAATAGACTCACGAACCGTGAAGCTGAAATATGTCAGAGCATATTTATAATCATGAATTTTGCTTTTATAGTATCTAAAGTCATCAGAAAGCAGAGAGTAAGGGCACTCTTTTAAACTGCAGTTCATATAATTATAGTCTTTATAACGATGAGATCTGGAAAGAATTCCAAGGATCTAATCTTCTTATGCATTCAATTAGATATATTTTCATAACACTAAAAGGTCATGCAATGTCTTCAACAAGACCCAATCTGAACTCTAAACTACTAGTGGTTTTGACTGAGCTTTGTGAATTACACATCAACATGTCCTAATAAAAAAAAAAAAATAATAATAATAGCATCGATTAAAAACAATTAATCGCTCAGAAATCAACATCCCACATTACCCCACAAATCACAAAGATTACAGGAACAAACACACCCTAAACATTATAAAATATAAACGTTCACTCAAAACCACACGTAGCTATCGAGCCAGAAACACCCCCTACTGAGCCAGGGAGGGCCACAGAAGTCACCCCCTGCCCCTCCCCCTCCCCCCTCTGAAGGTGCCACAGCCAACCCCCTGGGCTAGAGAGGCGGCCACTAACAGTCTAGGCAGCAACGTACATGCATAGTAGTAGTGGGAAGCAGCTGTAGCAGAGGAGCATATGGATAGCGTGTCACAGTCCAGAGATCCTCGTTCCACAGTAATGGTAGGTGTGCCTAGAGAGGATCCGGGTATTCCGTTGCGTTAGCAGGGGGAAAAAAGGGGCGAAAAAAGGGAAAAAAAAAAGCCAGACTCTTCGGGTGTGTCGGAAAAACACCCTTTAGGTCTAGCATGAGTTCCCTGGGCCTGGATTTAACTCTTTAAAAAAAGGGAAAAATATCCAGACTTGTGTGGTTATCTTAAAGCGGGTATATAAAATCAGGCATTTAAATAACTGGGTGAAAAACGGACTGAGATGCGTTCATGAAGCTTTCTACTCAAAATTAGTTATGGTATGACTCTGTAGGCATACACATTATGACAAGATTTTTGGTAAATCTAATGCTAATTTTAGGGTATTTGTTGGAGTTATTTAACTGTTTTAAAATTAGGGAGGGATTTATGTTCTGGGAGGAGAAATCACTGTGATTTGTAAGGCAATATGTGAAGAAAATATTATCATCACCATTCCTCTTTTACCCAAAGTGCAATGTCAATCCACGACAAAATTTGATTTCTCGTGAATCTTTGACAATTACGAAAAAAGTAAACAAATTTATTTTATAATTCCATAAGTTCTGGTAATAGTTCACTTCTTTTGTGTATCCACGTGCTGCAATGTGCTTCTGAATATGGTCCGTATGAAGATACTAGTAATCAGTACAGGGCTACAATAACCACTGAAAGGTGTGTGAAAACTAAATGCATGAATACCGTTTCCTTTTGTTTACAATTCTATACCTGACTAATTCTATTAAAAAATGTGCTCATATGCTAAATCTGAAGAATGAAAATTTGTCATCATTACTCAACTACTAGTGAGGTGTACTTCTATTAGGTGTATTAATCAAATTCTGATTATTACTGGAAAATAAAACTATTTGCTTATTACTATGTAGCAACTGGTAACACACTCCTATGTCTATCTCACTACGAAATACATGTATATTAGGCTATCAAAAAAAATTAAGCTGAACACTGCACACCACACATCAAGAGAGCTATAACAGTGACCCGTTACCATTACAAAACACAAAAACCATTTTTAATTCTAATCTGACAGAAAAAAAAACAATCAAAGAACGATCTCTCTCAACAAACTTGACATGAAGAAAGGAAAGAAATGAAAACAAAGACATTTTAAACCCTCCCTGAAGATAACTTTATCCCACAAACTCCCGCCCAGAGAAATATTAACGCGGTGAAAAAGGGACGTCTCACATACCTTCATGACTAGCTGTGGAATCCCTGTCACTCGACAGCCTCACGCCCGAGTCAGCAGATGAGCCTCGGCCGTTGGGTGTGGGCGTGGGCGTGGAGAGGGGCAAGGGAGAACAGGCGGGCGTTGAAGCTGTGGGCGTGGGCAGCCCGTTGGTCCTGACAGACTCGGCATCACTGTGATATCCCATAGAGATGAGCTGTTTGCGGACCTGCAGTTGCAAAGGGGAAAACTGCTGTAGGTCAGTCCCCATGACTGGAACTGCTCTCGTGGGGGGGAATTCTTCAGCCATTGAAAATCTCTACAATGACGTTCTTATCCATTCTTCCACTGTCACCCTTACAACCCTCCCTTTTATAGCAATTATTATATAACTAAAAAGCTCTGTTCTATCCACATTAATGTTTTTTTAATTCATTCAACATCCCCAATCTCATTTTTCTTCCCGGAGTCCCCATCGATACCGAATCCCTTTGAGCACCCCCCCCCCACGGTTAACCCAATCATTTTCCCAAACTCGGATCCATCAAGTTCTTCCTGCAGCTTCTTTGTGAAAACCTTCCCGATTCCCCTAGATATCTGAAATCCCCTCACCGATTCCCCTAAATATCTGAAAATATTCCCTATTCCCCTAAATATTTCCCCCGCACTCGTTACCGCATCGAATTCTTATTGGAACTTCTTTATAAAAAATAAAAAAAAACCCTTCCCGATGCCCCTAAATATCTGAAAAAAATCCCCCATTTCCCCTAAATATCTCCTTCGCTTCCCCTAAACATTTCCCCCACGCTCGTTCTACCGCATCGAATTCTTCCCGAAGGAAACCCTCCCGACCCCCCCCCCCCCCCAAGCATCTGAAAAGTCTCCCGGTTCACCTAAATCGTTTCCTTTATTAAAATCTTCCCCTCATTATCTAACCCCCCCCCCTTCCCACGATTCCCTAAACTATCTGAAAATCCCCCCATACATTTCCCCCACACTCGTAGTTACCGCATCAAGCTTCCCTAAGAAAACCCTGCCGATTCCCCCCCCAAATAAATCCAAAAATCCCCCGCTCCCCCCCCAAAAAAAAATCCAAAAATCCCCTACTCGTGTCCCCTACTCATCAAATAAATAAATAGATAAATAAATAAATAAATAAATAGATAAATAAATAAAATATAATTAAAAATTTCCCCCTCCCCTCCTCCCTGTCCCCCCGCACTTCCCAAACACTTCCCCCTAACACCCTTAGTTACCGCATCGAGTTCTTCCTGGAGCTTCCTGATGGTGGTTTCCTTGGCCCCGAGCTCGGCCGAGAGTTTGACGACTCGCTCCGACTCGTCTCGCGCGTGCTTCAGGATGTTCCACTTCTCGCGCTCCGTCTCGTCCCGCTCCGCCGCCAGCTGCCTCAGGGACTCGTCGCTCTCCTTCATGCGCTGCGGGCGGGGGGGGGGAGGAGGAGGAGTTAGCGAGGGTGGGTGGGTTGGGGGGGAGGGTGAATGAGGGTGGGTTGGGGGGATGGGGGATTTGGGTGGGTTGGGGGGAGGGGGAATTAGGAAGGGTGGGTTGGTGGGTGGAGGAGGAATTAGGGAGGGTGGGTGAGTTGCGTGAAGGAAGGAGAGGGGAGGGGCAGGGTAAAAATGCATTTGAAAATAAATATGTACAGTAGTAAAGTACCCTGTATTATAACAAAAAAAGACTTATGTGGTTTTTAAAATGTGTGCGTGTATGCGTGTGGAAAACAGCATCCGCCACAAGAAAACAAAATTTCACCTGCTCATAGTTTCTGATAAAATCCCTCAGTTCCTTTTCCTTGTCTTCAAGCGTCGCGTAAAGTTGCTTCATCTGGTTCAGTAAATCAAACTTCTCAGCCTTTAAACGCTTCCTATCCGCCTTTAAGGCTGCAAAAAAGAGCGAGAAGTTACAGATCAATCATACCATCGTGAAAAAAAAACAAGTTTATATAACATGTGTGCCAATTAACTTCCCAAACGTATGACTTCCATGGCCAGTATTTCAGGTCTGAATCTCAATTAAGGTTTTACGGAAGTTAAATATAAAAAAATCTACAGAGAGTATCTAACATTTATGAATTCTATATTATAGTATCAGCAAAATGATGATATCGAACAAATCCTGACCTCAGCATATCTTGAAAGCCTTGAAAATACACTTTTTGAGATATAAATGAAGTGTAATCATGTATGATAAATATGCCATTTAACATAACGGACTAAATGCTCATGATCAAACAGCGACGGACCACCTGATGGCAAAGGACCACCCAAAGGTAAAAGACCACCTGAAGGACCACCCAGAGAAGAACCCGGAAGGCCACCTGAAGGAGCACCAAAGGACCACAAGAAAGACTATCCTAAAGACCACCCAAAGATAAAAAAAAAAAAACACCTGAAACATCACCTGAAGAACACCCAAGGAACCACTCATTGGTGAAGGGCTACTCGAAGGACCACCTGCAGGACCACAAGAAGAACCACCTGTAGGAACACCTGGAAAACCACCCGAAGGATGACCCGAAGAACCACTAGGTGAAAGACCATCAGAAGGACCAGCTGTAGGACCTCCTGAAGAACCACCCAAAAGACCGCCTGTGGGACCACCCGGAGGATCACCCGAAGAACAACCTGAAGGACCAGCCGAAGACCCGCCCTTCCTTCCCACCACCCGCAGAAGACCCACGTACCCGAGAGAGCTTCCTTGGCGTGTGTGAGTTCCATGGTCATCTGGTTGATCTGGGGCTTGAGTTGCACGTCCTCCTCCATGATGGTCTTGACCCTCCGCAGCTCCTCGACCTCCCTCTGCAGCGAGCGGTTCCTCGTGAGCAGCTTCTCGTTGTCAACGCGCAGCTGCGACATCTCCTCGGCCAGCTGGTTGCTCGAGCTCTCGCTGTGATCTGCGGGCGGGAAACTTTCTTACTGGGGCGGGTTGGTGGGTGGGTTGGTGGGTGGGTTGGTGGGCGGGTTGGAGGGTGGGCTGGGGAGTTAAGGGGGTTGGTGGGCGGGTTGGAGGGTGGGCTGGGGAGTTAAGGGGGTTGGTGGGTGGGTTGGAGGCTGGGCTGGGGAGTTAAGGGGGTTGGTGGGTGGGTTAGGGCAGTTAAAGGGGTTGATGGGTGGGTTAGGGCAAGTGGATGGCTTGGTGGGTGGGTTAGAGGTGGTTGGGTACATTGAGGGGTGTTGGGGGTGGGTTGGGGCAATTAGGGGGTTGAAAAGTGGTAGATGGGGCAATTAGAGGGTTGGGGCAATTAAGGAGGTTGGGGCATTTGGAGAGTTGGAGGGGGAAGGTGGGGGCCTTGGGAACAGTTGAGGTCAGGAGCATTTGCAGGGTTGGGGGAGGAGTTGCTGGAGGGGGTAGGAGTTGTGGAGGGGGAGAGTTGAGCGGATGGGGTGGGGGGGAGGGTGGAGTTGCCGGATTTAGGTCCTGGGAAGGAGGCTGGGTGCTGGCTTGATGCAGGTTAGGTCGAGCGCGGAATTTATGGGGTTGTATGAAAATTTGTGTGACTGCATGTTCTGAATACGAAAGTCTGGATATGTTGAACTTTATGTGCTTGACTGGTGTTAACGAGATACCGAATCTTATGTTAGCATCATGATTCAATTATGTTATTTCTGTAACGTATCTTGTTGTATTTTATAATATATTATATACAATTATAAGATTATATATAAATATATATATATGATTATAACATATATTAATATACATATGTATTATAATATTATATATATATATATAATATATACATATATACTATATATACTATATTCTATATAATAATATATACAATATATATACATATATACATATATATACATATATACATATATATACATATATACATATATATACATATATACATATACATACATACATATATACATACATACATACATACATACAACAACATACATACACACACACACACACACACACACACACACACACACACACACACACATATATATATATATACGCATATTCTAGATAAGCTCGCTTTCCTATCTTCATGAGAAGCCACACGAACACGATAGCAAAAACGGTATTTACAATATTGCGGTAAATATTTAAGTCTTTATGGTCCTACACAACTTGGATGAAGGACAGCCAAACCGATGCGCCGCCAAACCGCCTCTACCTGTCTTTCCAGCGCTGACGCCATTTTCGCTTCCAGCTGCCAGGGGAGGAGCGAGCGACTGGCCCCAACTCTCGGTTACTTCGTTTACCTCAAGCGCCTCCTGATAATGCTCTTCCTCATCGAGTTCTGACACTTTACTCGCTCCCTCGGTCCGA
>NC_051411.1:11593797-11611297 GCF_015228065.2 Penaeus monodon
TCCTCACTCACTTCATCCTATCTACACTCACACTATCACACACTCACTCACTCACTCACTCACTCACTCACGCTCTCATCCTCACTCCTCTCTTCCGATATAAAATTTTCAAAACGATTTACAGAAACAAGTAAATAAGTAAATGTGAATAAGCAACATTAGCAATAAGACTTCACAGAAGAACAAAAGAAAAAATAAATAAGAAAAAAGAAAAAATCGAAAAAAAATAATCAGCCTCATGAAAACGAATCAGAAGCAAGCAAAGATGAAAAGGAAAAAAGAAAAAGAAAGAAAAAGAAAACGGAAAAAGTGGAAAAGAAAACGCAGAACATGGAAAAGAAAACGGAGAACGTGGCAAAGAAAACGGAAACGATAACACAGAAAATGGAAAAGAAAACGGAGAACAAGTGAAAGGTCAGAGATAACAGGTAACAGTTTACGCTGACTAAGAAAAGCTGGGCGACCTTGCTTCCGTCTCAGTCTCTTCCTTAGACCGTCTTTCTAGTCGATTTTGTTGTGATGTTCTTGCTGTTGTTCTGCGAGTGTTCTGTGGTTTTTATTCCGTCCTTTCAGTTTTTATTTTCTTTCGGTTTGTGTTTTTTTCTTTCTTTCTTTGCTATGCTTTCTAGTCTTTTGGCGAGATTTTGTTTTCGCCAGTGGCTTCGTAGGTTTATGACTAGGGGAGGGGGGGGGGGAGAGTAAAAAATTGATGAAGTTGATTAAAGAAGGAAGCATAAACAAAACGAAGCGTCTACCACTTGCATCAGCTCGACTAGTCCATTCATGGTGGTAGGGGGAGGGAGGAACAACTCTCTGCTTCTCTTCCTCTTCTCCTCCCCCTCTCTTTCCCTCCGACCGCTTCCCCCCCTTAGTCTCTCCCCTTGCCGTCTTTCCCCCTTTCACCCCTCCTCCTTGACTCTTCCCCCTTTCCGTTTACCGACCCCTCTCTCCTCCTTCGCTCTCTCTCCTTCCTCTTTCCTTCCCTCCCCCTTGCTTTCTCCCCCTCCCCCGCGATCTCTTCCCCCCTTCTCCTCCTCCTCCTCCTCGATCCCCCACCCTCCCCTCCAAGTCGTCGGCAACCCCCTTACATAAACACTGGAAGTCGAGGATCAGGTGTTGAGCGCGAGTAACCCGAGTTGGCCAAGGTTCCAGAGGTCGACTCCAAACACGGCGGAGATTTTATGCGCCATAAAGCCAGGCTTGGGACGCTCCTCCTTCCTCTGTTTGGGGGAAACGTGGTTGTTCAACGATAAGAGAGAAGAAAAAAAGAAATGGGGTTTTAAGAACGCAAGGCGCGATGGCCATTCGTCGGTAGTTGTTTACAGGCATAGTTCATGTACAGGTAAATCAGTATTGAATAATTTACAACATTGAAATTGTTCTGTGAGTAAACTGCGCCATACTGATTTATGTATCAGTATGAAATCCACCTCATAACGTTTATTTGAAGTTAAGTGTAAATAAATACAACTTATGCGACTCAACGCAACATAAGCAAATTCATGCACGTCTAGGCGGCAGAATACAATTTAAAACACGTGTTCAGCCAAGCGCACTAAAGCATGACAACCTATAAAAAGCAATGGCGAAAATAAATAATCCTAAATGGTGGAATTAATCCGAGTCTACCATTCAGCTCTGCTCAAGCTCTCTTTGGCCGATATGACATTCTTTACAAAGCGGATTCCTAATTCGTGATTCGCTGCATCTAACAGTCCTTTCGCATGATTTCAAAGCGGATACTAACTGTACGAAGGATCGGATGTGGGTGTAGGTGTAGGAGTCACCGTCGGCGGAGGAGGGAGGAGGGAGTGCCTCCTTCCCTCCTTCTTTCAGGCTCACCTCTGCATCCCTCCACCCCAGAGTCAGTCATCGGGTCCCCCTGCGCCGGCGCGTCCTTGACAGGGCCGTCGAGCAGGGGGGCGTCCGGGGCCGGCTGGCTGTGCGCCCTTTGCCTGCTCTGGACAGCAGCCTGCTGTTGGACTGCTTCCTGCAGGACGATGTCTTGGAGCGTCGTGTCCTGAAGTGTGGAGTCCTGAAGTGTGGAGTCCTGGAGTGTGGTGTCTTGAAGGGTGATATCTAAAAGGGTTGTTTCTTGGCTCGTGCTGTCATGAAACGAAGTGTCCTGGAGTTTGACTTCGTGAATGGCTGCGTCCTTGAGGAACGAGTTATCTAGACTGGCATCTTTGACCGGCCATTGAATGGGATGGTTCTCGTATATCGGCTCCTGAATGGGAGGTTTCACGCGGATATCCTGGACGGAGGTACAAGATGCACCCTTATTCGCCGAAGGGTTCTGGGGCGGTGATTTGTTTACCAGTGCTCCACCCTGGTTGGAATTCAGCGTCTCTTGAGGGGATCCCTTACGATCTGAGGTCGCTGAAGGCTTTTGCTGAGGCCTTTCATTCTGCCGCGGAGTGATCTGACAACTCCCCTGAAGAAATGCATCTTGGTCCCGAGCTTCTTCGAGAATCTTGCTATGAAGCGCCCCTATAAGGAAAGACTCGTCCTGGAGCGAGGCCCCCTGGGGATGCACCCCGAGGAGCGACTGCTCGGGGACGGACCCCCCCACTATGTCGTTGAGGGCGGATCCCCAGTACTGACGGTGACGACGATGGTGGTGGTGATGCTGACGGTCGGGCCGACGGATGACCTGGGCGTCGTGGTAGCCCTCGGGGTCATGCGGGAGGCTGGCGGACCTGCTGAAGACCTCATGAGGCGCCTCCTCGCAAGCCTGGTCCACGTACGGAACGCTCGCCGCCCGCGCTGGCTCGGGCGTGGGCGCAGGAGCGGGATCGTCGAAAGTAAATACGAGAGGTTGAGAGAAATTGATGCTCTGGGCACGGCAAGCGGCGCAGTTGGGCATGGGGCATACGGCGCTTGGGGAGGCTAGGATGGACTCCTGGCTAGCCTGGGATGCGTCTCGAGGCGCCGGTGGAAACCTTTCTGTGATACGACGTCGAACCTCCGCCAATTCGGAGTCGACACTCGCCGTCGAATCCGAGTCGCTGGGCCGCTCCGTCTCTCTCTTGGCTGTGGGAGTTGGAGCTGGAGTCGGATCAGGTTCTAGTTCTGGCTCAGGTTCCGGCTTTGCGTCTTTTGCTATTTTGGCGGCCTCGGGCTCCTTCTTCTTCGTTTCTATAACTTCTACCTTTAACCTGAAACTTTCACTGGAGCCATTAAACTGATCTACTTTGATTGTGCGCGTGACTTCCCTCGAGATGACGGGCGTGTCGAGAAATGCACTCTCACCGTCCCCGGGATCCGGAGACTCCTGCGCGTCAACCACGCTAAGGATGGTGTCGAGCAACTCGCTGTAAAAGTCTGTATCCCCGGCCGTGACGCCCATCTGCTCCGGAGTGGGCGTCGGGCCGCCGTCGTCATCGAAGCTCGCGTGGAGACTGCTTTTCTCCGCCCTCTCGGCCTCGCCATTTCGCGCGACGTCCTCCACAATCGAATTCGTTTCCGAGGATGTGTAGACCTTCATTTCCTCAGGCCCTTGGCTCGAGATCAAACTCGTCCTGCTGGGAATCGTTACCTGACTTTTGGTCAGTTCCGAATCCATCCCGGAGGTCATGCTGTCGGTGTTGGTCTCGTCTTTTTGACAATACTTTACAGTTAGATCTTCAATCCTTATGTCAGCTCCCTCCCCGCATTCTCCTCCTCCCCCCTTCCATTCTCTCCTCTCTCTTCCTTCTCCTCCTCCTCCTCTGCCTTCTCCTCCTTTCCCCACTTCTCCTCTTACCTCTCCTCCTCCACTTCCTCTTCCCTCTCCTCCTCCTCCCCCTTCTCTTTCTCCATCTCCTGTCTTTCCTCCTCCTCCTGTTAGTTCTCCTCTTCCCCCTCCATCATGCACAAGTTCAAGACGTGTCACCCCATGTCCCTCGGAGGTGCCACTTGCTCTGCCGCTTTCTGAGGTGGAGGACTGATTTCTGTGTGACGATTTGCTCCTCGTGCTGGATCGGAGGAAAATACCCGAGATGCCCCTGGTGGGCGTCCCTGGCTGAGCCGACGCCTCGCTCCCCTCACGCCCTCTGTACGTGTCGTCGTCCTCATCGCCGGACTCTTCGCCGATCGTGTGGACTCCCGACCTAACAGACAGATCTAACATCGAGCTCGTGTTGCTAGAAATGCATGGTGCGCAACTCTGAAGAATTCTATCTATGCGGCTACTCTTACTAGTATTACTACTAGCACTAATGGAACTATGACACCGTCTATCCAAGTCACGCATCTCAGGCCTCGACGCCTCCGAAGTATCAAGGTCGTGGGAACTCTCGCACGTGTGAGACGCCTGTTCCTTGTCTGCGTCCCCCTTGCCGTGCTTGGAGCCCTTCCTGGGATCTCCCCCGATGGAGTAGGACCGCCTGCGCTCGCCGGGGAGCTCGCTGTCGAAGTAGTGGAGCTTCTGCAGTCTCACCCCCGTTATGTCTGATTTCTGCTTCTTCAGGATACCGACGCGGACGCCCTTCTGGCGCATGTAGTTGGATTTCTGCTTCTCGACACGACTCTCCGACTCGGGCTGCTTCCTCCTGAGCGAGGCTTTCTCGTAAGTCGGACGACGCACTGATGCCGCATCAGAGGAGGGCTTCGGGGGCTTCCCTGTCACCACAGGGGTCATGGGAGGCTCCAAGGTCTCGAGAACCCTGGCCTCGGATCTAAGTTCTGTGACTTTGGGCTCGCCGGTGCTGGACTCTGTGATTCTCGAAGTAATTATGCTTGATTCGGCGGTTTTCAGATCTATGAACTTGGGCTCCGAATCTCTTTGCTCGTTAGCAACACACTCTTCGTAGGTATTTTCTTTGGACACGCACACATCTTGCAACGGTAGGAATTCCCCCATGTTCCCTACATCCCCAAAAGATGTTTCAAGCAAGACCCCTGGAGGAGGAAGGTTCTCGTAAATGTGGACAACTTTCGCTACAAGCTTTCTGGAATGATCTATTGGTGTGGAGGTATGTTCTAGCTCATGGTCCATAAACTGTGTCGGAACCTCTGCTGTTCCGCTCCTGCAGAACAAAACGTCTGGGACATTCTCATAAATGTGACTGTCAATTGGTGCACTACTGATTACAGACATTTTCGTACCTTTAGCGTTATCCTGCTGACCCAGGAATTCCTCCGGAACGTCTTCCACTGGCTGAATCACCTCTGCCTCAGTCGGTTCCAAAACTTCGGTTTCGATATTTTCCACAGAGGACATTGGTATGGCTTCCTCGACAGGTGACTCCTCTATAGGAGGGTTGTCATTATTTGAAAGTCTGAGATCACTCAATACTTCTGTTTGATCCTCCCCCTTTTCTTCTTTTCCATTTTCCTTCGTGGTTTCACTGTTATCCTGAGGCTCGGCTTCGCCCTCGTCCTCGTGCTCTTCGTCCTTGGAGGGGGACATCAGCTCGAGGACGTTCTCCCTCGAGTCCTTCTTCTTGAGGACGCCCACAATGCGGCAGGCCGAGCTGCTCTTCGGGAGCGGCGCGCTGTCAATGGGGTTGGTGATCTCAACGCAGCTGAGACTGGAGAGCCGGATGTTTTCCACACTCCGGCTCTTCATCCTCACCTTCCCCGATACTCCGCGCGTGAAGATCTGGCTCACGGCGGACTTATGTTCGGCGCTCGACGTCGCCGCGGCCGCCAGCTGGTCGGTGAGAAATTCGCTCTCGGTCCGGCTTCTCCTGATCGAAGGCGGGCGAGCTCTTTCCGTCCCGCTGGCTTCATCGGCGGCGACAAAACTCCCTTCGGATATCGTCTTGGTCAACCGCCTGTGACCCGACATTAGCCTGCGTGCGGTGGTCGTGCGGTAAGGCACTCTTTCGTCTTCCATTTCTTCCTCTCGTGATGGGTCAGTGACTTCTCTCGGCTCCTCCCCGATGACTCTCGCGGGAGGAGGAAGGATATTTGCATACATGTGCTCAGGTACTTGCTCCTCTGAATCTCCGGTTTGTGTGTTGTTAGGCACCTCAGCGGCCTCGCGATCCGCAGTTTCCGACTTTGTCACAACAACTTCAGAGGAGACATCCTTTTTCTTGTCCTCCTCAGAGACTGCAACATCATCATGTCGCTCGTCCTCGGCCGTCAGTGTTTCGTTCTGGTCTGGCTCCTCCACACTCGGCTCTTCGGAATCTTGTCCCTCGGCGTCCTCTTTGGGTTCTTCCTTTGGCTGCGAAGCTTCCATCTGTTTGTCACCCGCAGAGGCTTCGTCCGACGCGTCTTCCTGCAAGTCCCTTGCACCTCTAAACACTACTCTTTCTTCCCTCACTAAACCTTTGCCCTTAACGAAGTTAAACTCAACTGTACGGGTTTCCTTACTCTGCACTGTCCTCCTGAGCAGTGGACTCCTCACGGTCCCCTCATCCTGTGCGTCTTTTATTTCGTTTTTCCCTTCTGCCACCTCGGCCGAAGGTTCAAGAAGGGTTCTTTGGGATACGAAGTTTATCGACGATTCGCCGCGACTAGAAAAGCCTCTGACCCTCGCCGGGCTTTCCTTCGATCCTACACTGGCGTCCTCCTCGTCCCCCTCCCCCTCGGCCACGTTCGTCGCCGCTGCGTCTCTGTTCGACGTTGATCCTTCCGGGGATACTCTGGGGTGGTCGTCGGCGTCTGACTTTCGGGGAGCCACGTCGGCCTTGGTTCCTGTGTCATCTTGCGGTATCTCGTCCTTTCCCTTGGGTGCGGTGGGGGAGATGTCCCGCCGCAACACCTGTTGTGTCTTGTACGTCTCCCCAATTTTGCCTTTCGCTTCCTCCTCCTTCTGCATGATAATTTCCTTCACTATCCCCTTCTTCACTTTCGCCGGTCCTTCCTCGTACCTCCTCTCTTCCCTCACGCTTTCGTTCACGAGCACATTGTCAGTCCTGCTGCTAATTAGTGTCTCCTCACAAATCTTCACTCGTGTCTCCACGTCGATTTTCTCATCATCAAGGATACCTCTTTCCTCCTCTTCAAATGCTGCCGTCTCCAACGATGTCGTACTCAATGCCTCGGTCAATACTTCACCTCTCTTTTTGTCGCTTCCACCTTCTTCGTTAGTATCATCTTCGTTCACACTCTCCTCTCGCTTCCCTGTCTCGCCTCTATTCATGTCTTTATCTAATTCCCCTCCGGCCGTTGCCTCCTCTTCCTCCACCTCCTCCTCCTCCTTGTCCTCCCCTTCGGCGATGGTATCGTTACCTTGGCCCGGTCTCAAGTTACCATCATCAGGTATTGTGTTCACAGATCCGGTGTGATCGGTAATGCTCGCGCGATTGCAAGGCTCGTCGCGAGAGGGCAGGACGGTCGCCCCGTCGTCACTCTTATCGTCTGCAACTGTGTCATACAAGTGGATATTTCTCCCTTTTGCCTCTTCCTCGACGGGGAGATCTTTCCTCTCATTCTCATCCTTCTCAGTGACTTTTGACTGACCCTTCAGCTTTTCCCGTCCTTCCAGCTTTCCTTCAGTGCCTGGCCTGCTATGTCCCCTACCAGAATCTTCCTCAGTGCCTTCCTCCTCGTGTGATTCCTTGGCCGCTTTCGCCAGGAAGGGAAAGGCCTCGCGCGTGATGTCCCTCGTGAAGCTGACGTCGTGCGTTGCCTCGGGTGTGACGTCGTCTTCAGAACCTTCCTTCGCGTCTTCTGAGGACTTGTCGCCCTCCGTGCTTGTCGACTTACTTCGGAAGCTGGATCCCGACGCCCTCCGGAGGTCGCTCTTGGAGCCCGCCCGGAAGTGCTCGTGCAGCACCTTCTCATTCCTGAGGATCTCCCGAGGCTTCTGCTGCTGAGACTCGAAAAACTGAATGATTTCCGAATCAAGTTTTCCGCTCATCTTGGAGGTGATGAGGATGTAGCGCTGTTGACGCTGCTCCTGCATCGCCCGGCTCTCCACGAAGGACTCCAGGCGCTGGCGGCAGTCGGACATCTCTCTCCGTAAAGCTTTCAAGGGCTTTGGGGTCCCTGTCATAGGAGGATCATTTGCTTCCTTGGCTTTCCCCCCGTCCACTTCGTTATTATTAGTCTTATCTTTCTCCCTTTCCTTGCCCTTCACCCTTTCATTCCTATTTTCTTTATCCTTCTCTACATCTTCACATTCTCTGTCTCTATTTCCTTTTTCCTTCTCTTTCTCATCTTTCTCTTTTGCCTTGTCCCCCTTTTCGTCTTTCTCATTTTCCTTTTCCTTCTTTTCCCCAACTTCACCTGTGGCAATGCCCCCGAGTGTCTCCTCACCCGGTGTCGTGGCGCCGTCCTCTGCATTGTTGAGGTTATCCTTTGCACATAAGAGAGTTTCCTTCTCTTCTTTCATGGTTTCCCTCACGGCTCGCCCTGGGTGCTTTACCTTTCTCCCTGGCACATCAGGAGAATTATCATCCTCTCCTATCTTTTCCTCCTCCTCCTCTTCAGGTGTTTTTTCTTCTCTCTCCTCCTGTGTGTTTTCTTCCCTAGGTCTCGGGAAAATCTTTTGTCTTCCATCTTCGGGTGTTCCCTCACCTCCTTTGCACGGTGAACTCTTTTCGTCTTTCTTTAGCATGACCTCCTCTCCCTCCTCCTCGACTGCTTTCTCTCCTCCTCTCTCTACGTCTGACGTTTTTTCCTCTCTTCTGCTGGAGTCTCTTTTCTCGATGGAATCCGCGAGTAAAGTAGACGGGGGACTACCGTCTTTTGCCGTTTTTGCGTTTTCTTTATTCAATTTTATTTTCTGAAGGAACTCTGGCGCTCTGCCATTCCTCACCTTATCCACACTTAGGCTTCTTTGGCGATCGAAGGTGGAGGTGGGTCTGGGTGACCTCTGACACCCGTACGTCACGATAGGTTTCACGATCCTTGGGGAAGCAGGGATGGGGGACGTCCGTGATGTCACGAATTTCGTGGGTGAAGATCTCAGGCCGATCCTTGGAGACACTCGCGGAGAGGCCGAGCGTGAGGAGCCTATCCTCGGCGAGTCAGGTCTGGGTGACCCCACTCTCGACGAAGACCCCAGCCTGGGCGAGACGGCCCCGGGGGGACTCTGGTACCGTGACCCTATGGGGGACTGCCTTGGGGACGTGCGACTACTCGAGGAGTCTCTCCTGTGGCTGCTAAACATGCGGCCTTTGTGGAGTTGGGGCGAGCGACACATCCTCTCGATCCTGGGGGAAGGCATGACCTTATTCTCGTCCTTGTTCCCCGCCCCCCGCGAGTCCCCCTTGTTGCTTTCGTTCGCCCACGCAAGGTACTTCCCCCTGGGCCCACCTCCACCGCTCCTCTTGGTCTCCGTTTTGCTAATTTTGACGCAGCTGTGTTTAGTGAAGTGCCGACGCCCTTCCTGAGTGCCAGTGCTCTCTTCCCCGGGGGCATGGCTGTCTGTCGACGCCTCCGACTGGCTCCCGTCTCCTTCAATACTCTTTCTCCGCCTTCCCTTCCTCGCTGTTTGCTGCCACGCGACTCCGTTCCGGCCGTTGCTTCGAGTTCTGCCGGCCCATTTAGGCGCGCCCTTGGCTTCCTCCTGCGTGTCGCCCTTTCCTGCCTCTCGCTCCTGCCGGTGCTCGCAGTCCTTATCGCTTCCGTTCCGAGGAAACCTTGAGCTGTCAAAAATCACCGTTCGATCCTTCTGGGAGACGTCGAGACGGCCGAGGTTCTGCTGCCGCTTTTTCACCTGCGCCGTCGTCATGCTGAATTTCCGCGACACGACCAGCTCCTGCACGACCTTGGCTAGCTGGGGCGTCGACCATGGTCCCTCCAAGCTATCCTGATCGACATCATCCTCGGAAGAACTACGGCCGACGGGTCTATCCTGTTCTCTCGGGCGCGCTCGGGACTCGCTCCTCCTTCCTTCTCCTCTTCCCTTCACCTCCGCGCAATTTCGCTCACTTTCTGTCTTACTTTCGTCGTTTCCTTTATTTTCGTTCACTGCATTTTCTAGAGTTTCATGAGACGGTGTCCTAGAGTCATGTGAAGCCAAGCTGCTTCTAGAATAAATACGTGTTCTTTTGTTGTTGTTTGTGACGTCATCAACTGGTTCCGTGACGTCACCGGAAGTCACTGCTAAATGTTCAACGACGTCAACGCCTCTGGAAGACGTGCAGATGTCCTGTGGTTCGTCAACGCAAATGATTCTAGACTGGATGTTTGTTTCCTCTAAATCATCACTGGAACACGCTCGTGGGTCGCTTTCACTTTCACCGTTTCTTTCATTTTCCACACAGACATTTTTCACAGATCCCGAAGCCGCACCGTCACGCACTCTCTCTCGTATTGCACTGCCAAACCTCCCGCGCTCTCTGTCAACCGACGCGCTGCAAGACGGCCCGCACGCCACCCTATCCCGACCAGTCACCGCGGACAACTGATGCGTTCTCACACCACCACCACCGCCGCCACCACCACCACCTCCTCCTCCCCCTTCTCCTCCCCTCACCACTTCCCTCCCCTCCTTCTCCTCCTCCTCCTCCACCGCGGCCACGAAGCTTTTAGGATCACCAGGCTCAGGTTCCACGTTCCCCCTGGTCACGGATGAAGATGTGACGATAGAACGACCACCAGCACCTTGTTCCTCGAGGAGAGCTTCTGACGAGGACGACGACGTCGGCGGAGGAGGGGATTTTGCGTCGTTCTGGAAGGTCACCGAGAGCTTTCTCACGCGCTCTGTCGTCCTGGGGGAGTCTCCTTCGCCCTCTGACGTGCTCCCGCGAGTGGAGTCGTCGTCCTGCGCCTTCAGAAGCTTCGAGCCTTTAATGCACGAGATAAGCGTCTCGGAACTGCCCTCCCTCGATCTTGAGGGGTCTCTAGGCACCTCAGACGACCTTGTGAACCTACTTGTACTGTCAGAAAACTTGGAATACTTACGGGTCGTTCTGTCGTGGTAGAAGGGGTCGTACGTGTCTCGAGAAGAGCTCACGGATATCCTCGTTTCGGAGTCGCCGTTGGCGGGTCGCACGAGGATCTCCTTCCTCGTCAGCGACGAGCTCCTGGACCCCGACGACATCTCCAGGATTCGCGACGTGGTCTCCTCGATGGTGTGTGTGACGTGGGAGGCCCCATCCGCCTTCTCCTCCCAAGTCCTCCTGAAGGACCTGGGCTTGGGTTGGGGCCTCCTGTACTCGCTCCTGCTCTCCTGCACCTCTTTCATGATCTTCTTAGCGATGTCGGAGAACTGTAGCGATCTCGTGGAACGGCGAGAGACGTACTCTCGATCAGTGCCGTTCGTCTCGAAGGTGAAAGAGGCAGCAGCGGCGGCGGCGGCGGCGTTCCTCTCCCCTCTTCTCTTCTCAAGGAAGCTTCTCGCCCTCGCGTTGAGTCTGTCGTAGGTCCTTCTGGCGGGGCGGCTGTCGCTGTCTCTCTCTTGAGCCTCGCCCTCGTCCCTCGCCCTCGCCTCTTCCGCGCTAAAGTCTTCGTCGTTATCGGAATTTTCGCTCAGCAGTCGCTCTCCCCGTCTCTCATTTCCCTCCGCCTCCCGCCGCGCCTCTCCGCCGTCTAGGTCTGCGCTCTCCTTCCCCGAGTCTGCCTGGCTCTCCTCGCCTGCTGGGGGAGTCTCCGTCTTCCCCGCAAGCGACTCTTGACCGCATCTCTCGTTTTTTCCGCACTTCGCTGCTTCCTCCTCGCCACAGCTATTTTCGCTCGTCGCTACTTCCAACCTCCTGTCGTATTCTCGGCTCCCTCCTCTTTCTGCCTGCTCTGTCGAGACTAGCCACTGACTGCGCCCTTTATCCAGCTTTCCTCTGCCTCTTCCCTTCTTCGACTCGGCTCTCCTGCAGGTCACTTTCTGATAACCTGTGTTGTTGTCTTTGTCTTCGCCCGTGCTTTTACGGACAGACTCTTTGACCGTGTCAGTTTCTACCTCTTTCCCTTCATTTGTTTCTTTAGGTTCATTATTCTTTGCACTTTCTTCATCTCCGTCTTCATTTCTGGCGTCCAACGCAGCTTCTTCTTCTGCGCCCCTTTCTTTTATATGTACCTTCTCCCCATCATCTACCTCTTTTCCAGACGCTTCTTTATCGTCTATTTCTATATTTCCACCTCTCCTTCTCCGCCTCCTCCTATTCTTTCCGACCCCATCAGTTTTCTCACGCTTCCAATTCGCCGCCGACTCCGCCGACTCCGCCTCCTCCTGGGCCGTTCCGCAGGTCGTCCCATTCGCCTCGACTTTGTGTTCTTCCAGATTCTTGATCTTGCCCTTGACGTCCGCCTGCCGGCACTCCTTCCTGGCCTCGTCCTTCTTCCGTTCCCTGGCCGCCGCTAAGATCGCGACGTTCACGATTGTCTTCGCGTCCTTCGGGTTTTCTATCTGGTCTTTGCCTTCAGTCATCTCCCAGTTCCCTTCTTCTTCGGCTGCTGTCTCATCTTGCCCCTCGCCCTTCTCACTGTCCAGGGATGGGTCCTTTTCACTGTCTAGGGATGGGTCCTTCTCACTAGCCACGGATGAGTACTTCTCACTAGCCACGGATGGGTCCTTTTCACTAGCCACGGATGGGTCCTTTTCACTAGCCACGGATGGGTTTTTCTCCTTGGCTAGAGATGGGTCTTTGCATGTCTTTTCCGTTTCGTCGTATTCACGGTCACCGTCACTATCACTGTGATCGTGTTGAGGGACTTCACCGTTCGTTTTTCTTTCTTTGTTCTTGTCCTCGTTTTTATCACTGCCTTTGCTTTCTTCGAGTTTAGTTTTGTGGTTTCCAGCGGGGGACTCTGGGCTCTCGCTGCCGTCGCGTCCCTCCTCGTCGGCGCTGTTTTCTTCGCTCCCGCTGCTGGTGGAGCTGGAGGTGGATTCGGTGGAGGCTGAGGTGGAGGACGAGGAGAGGTTGGCAGAACCACAGGTGGAGTTGGAAGGATTGGTGGTGAATGAACTCGAAATGGGCGCGGAAGCCGTGTGCGTAGATATGGTATAGGTAGCTGCGGTGGGAACAGACGAGGAAGATGAGCTGGAGGCGGAGGCGGTGGAGGACGAGGTGGAGGCGGGCGTAGAGGCCCCACTGCCCTTTTTGCCGCTGTCGCTGTTCTCGCTCACAGTGTTGTTTTCGATCTCCGTGTCGACGCCTTCCGAGTCCTCGAAGTCACTCGAATCCGAAGGAGAGCTTGAGACGCCGTCGCCGTCGATGTCCCCTTCCTCGTCCTCGTCGTCATCCACATCCTCGTTCGTAACTGCTTTCTCACGAGTCACAATCTCCTCCTCATCGTCCTCGTCTCTTTCGTTTCCTTCTTCAGAGTCTTCGAATTCCTCTTCGTCCTCCTCACTGTCAGAGGCTCGCTTCCCCCCTGCCCCCCTGCGCGCCGACATAACAGGGTAGTGCCGAGCCAGGCCGCGGCAGGGGGAGGGCGGCGTGTCCTGTGAGTCTTCAGAGTCCTGCGAGTTCGAGTCCCCCCGATCTACACTCTCCTGCGAGCGGGACTTCCCCGGGATGAGGTTTTCCACGTAGTTCCAAAGTCCTTTCCACTCCATGGCGTTGACGCAAAGCAGATCTCGGGCTCACGTCGCGGCCCCTCGCTGACCATGTCTCCCGCAGAAGCTCTCCTCTGGCGCCGGGGCCTCACTAACCTCATGACAGAGCTCTCGCCTCGAGGGAGAAGTGTGGGCGGCCCGGCAGCTGAGAGGAACGAACGCGCTCGTTCACCGAAACCGAATGTATGGCGGGGACGCCTCCATATCCCTTAAAGGTCGTGTACTGCCGTCCCTCCGGCCTGACAAACGCGCAACTGAAACAGCGTAGCGCCTCCGACCCCCGGCGCACGTAATGCCCATATCGTGTTCTCGCCAGAGTGTCGCGGCTGGGCTGCCACGCACAAAGGCCGACCAACGACCCGTGCGACGACCTGGCACCTGACACGCCACGTCGTACAGCTGACTTCAGAGCAACGACGCACTGAACTGCCTCGCCCCACACGCCGCGTACGAGCTCGAGGTCCGCGGGTCTCCACGTGATTCACGGGCATCAGTACTTAATATCGGCCATTTGTACACAGCTCACAGGTTTAACATTCTAAAAAACAGGCGCCATAAAATGCAGAAAATGCTAATACATCTAAAAGCACGCTCGCAGAAGCTTGTCTTCCCTGTAATGCCAAACGCCCCAACACAGCCATGAAAAGAAAACGTATTCCTTCATATTTACATTTAGCGAAAAAGAAGACGAAGGCGAAGGAGAAGAAGAACAACAATAAGAAAAAGGAGGATAGGAGGAGGAGGAGGAAAGGAGGAAGAGGAGGAGGAGGAGGAGGAGGAGGAGGAGGAGGAGGAGGAGGAGGAGGGGAGGAGGAGGAGGAGGAGGAGGAGGAGAAGGAAGAGGAGGAGAAGGAGGAGGAGGAGAAGGAGGAGGAGGAGGAGGAAGGGGAAATGGAAATGGAGGAGGAGGAGGAAGAAAAGAAGAAGACGGAAAGAAAACGCCTAGAAAACGAAATCATTCACGACCCATACCATCTTCAGGAAATCTACACAAGTAGGCCACCTTCACCAACCCTTCCGGAGGCGGCCCGAGCAAGCGCCCAGACATTACTGCATGGCCGGCCCTCCGCCCTTCTCGACCCTCTCCTTTCGACTTCGTTTACGAACAAAAAACAACAGCGACAATAAATAATAATAATAACAATAATAAACATAAAATAGAGGTAAATAGAGAAGAAGAAAGGAGTTGGTGCTTTCTCCGGGATCTTGCGCAGCTAACTAAGGCCTGATTCTTTATCCCTTAAGACTGTGACGTCGAAGCTAAACGCTGAGGTGGAGACGATGACGTAATGGTGGGGGGAGGGGGGGAGGGGAGGGGGCCGGGGGTGAAGGTGAGGAGGGGGGACGAGTTGTGTGGGGGTAGAGAGAGAAAGAGGGAAAGAAGGACGAGAAATAGATGGAAATGGGGAATGAGAGGAGGAGAGAGGGAGGGAGAGGGGAGAGGGGAGGGAGGGAGGGAGGGGAGGGAGAGGAGAGAGAGAGAGAAGAGAGAAGAGAGGAGAGAGAGAGAGAAGAGAAGAGAGAGAGAGAATGAGAAGAGAAAGAAGGAAGAGAGAGAGAGAGAGGAGAGGAGAGAGAGAGAGAGAGAGAGAGAGAGAGAAAGAGAAGAGAAGAGAGGAAAGGAAGGAGAAGAGAGAGAGAAGAGAAAGAGAAAGAGAGAGAGGAGGAAGAGAGAGAGAAGGAGAGAGAGAGAGAGAGAGAGAGAGAGAGAGAGAGAAGAGGAGAGAGAGAAAGAGGAAGAGAAGAGAAAGAGAGAAAGAGAGAAGAGAAGAGAGAAGAGAGAGAGGAGGAGAGAAGAGAGAGAGAGAGAGAGAGAGAGAGAGAGAGAGAGAGAGAGAGAGAGAGAGAGAAGCACCCAGAGACAGACAGAAAGAGAAAGAAAGAAAGAAAAGGAAGAAGTGAGAGAAACTGACCTGAACGAAACGAGGAACAGAGACGAGGGGAGATCACTGCCGAGAAAGGAGTGCATAGGGCAGGAATGAAAGGCATGGGGCTTAAAAGATAAACGGGACACAAAGAAGACAAAAGGGTAAGAGGGAGAGACACAGATAAAATCAGAAAACATAATAAGAAGGTAAAGGAGGAGAAGTAGAATAACAAAGAAAAGAAAAATGTGGGAGCGGTTTAATGGCGGTCTTGATGATTACGATAACATCATAATAGCGATGCTATTATTACTACTGCTACTACTACTACTACTACTACTACTACTACTACTACTACTACTATTTTACTACTACTACTACTGCTACTACTACTATTACTACTACTACTACTATCGCCAATTCTACTGGTGCTGCCTCTACTACTTCAACGACTGCTGTCACTACAACTGCTAATATTACTACTACAACTACAACCACGACCACCACCAAGATCACCAGTAATAATAATAATGATAATAATAATAATAATAATAATAATAATAATAATAATAATAATAATAATAATAATAATAATAATATAATAGTAACAATGATGATGATGATGATGTGATGATGATAATAATAATAATAATAACAACCATCATCATCATCATTATATTAATAACAATAAAAATAAAAACCGTATACACCACACACAAAAAATGATCCAAATAATAAAGTATATATACTTTTTTTTCTTTCAACCTTTCCTCCGTTTCACAACACCTCGGGCTTTTTTAAATCCCTCCCACCCCCTCCTCCCTCCCTTCCCCCCCTCCCCCTCCCTGAATCGAAGTGTGGCGCATCGGCGAGGGTGCAAAAGGAGCGGGGGGGGAGGGGGTGGGGGACCTTGCACCCTTGTTACCGAGCTTGTCTTTCACTCTCTCAACCCTAACGCAAAGGTTACTGGTTTCTAGGGCCGTCTCTGTGTCTCTGTTTCGATCGTGTGTTTGGAGTCGAGTTGCGGCTGTCTCATGGCCTCTTTATTTATTTTTTTTCTTTTTTTTTCTCTCTCTCTCATTATCTTTGTTGTTGTTTGTTTGTTTGTTTTCTCTTTTCTCTTTTCTGTCTTCTGTCTTTTTTCTTCTCTCTCTTTTCTCTCTCTTGTTTCTCTTTTTACTCGCTCTTTTCTCTCTCTCACCTCTCTCTTTCTCTAGCTCTTTAGCTATCTCCATTCCCATCCCCGTCCTTATCTCTTATGCCTTTTTATCTATATAAATATATATATATATATTTTTTTTTTCATTTCTATCTCGGCTTCTTTGTCTCTCTTCATATCAAAATTTACTTATCTATCTCTTGTCTCTTTTTCCATCCAGATTTACTTATCCATCTCTGTAACTATCTCCCTCTCATACTAATTTCCTCCCCCCCCCTCTCTCTCCTTTTTCTTTCTTTGACCTTTCTTTCTATTCATTCAATCCTCCTCCATCCCTCTCTCCCTCCCTTTCTCTATTCTCAGATATAATGGGTCATACTTAGGAAAACATATACAGTATCCCACTTATTAATTACATTATCAATAACATTATTATTTCTTCATTATCTTTTTAATACTCATTTATTTATTCATCTAATTATGTATATTTTTTGCCACACGATTGTCATTTTTGTCACAGGAATATCACTTCATAATCACTATTTATCATCATTATTATTATTTTTTCTTTTTTGCCACACGAACATCACTTCATAATCCTTATTTGTTATCATTATTATTACCATTATTTTTTTTTCTTTTCTTTTTTTTTGGCTACACGAACATCACTCCATCAGCCTTAACTACAAAAGCAGAACACACCAATCAACAAACCCTCGGAAACGCCCAACGCAAGAAATTGAACAGACCACGAAAATGCAGACCAGACGACGTAAGTAATAATAAGAATAAAAAAAAATAACAAAAAAAAAAATAAAAATAATATATATATATATTAATTATATATATATAAATAATAATAATAATAATAATAATAATAAAAGAACAAATGAGATGAATAGAAATAATAATAATAATAATAATAATAATAATAATAATAATAATAATAATAATAATAATGATAATAATAAAAATAATAATAATAATAATAGTAAAAAGATGGTTTAAGCACATTGACAAATAAGGAGCGAGTCTTTTCTCCCAAGAACCAGTCGACACACAATACCTAAAAGCGCCAACACTCCAGAAGGGGAA
>NC_051411.1:11641297-11642856 GCF_015228065.2 Penaeus monodon
CCAAAAAGACAAAGAAAAAGGAGGGGAAGGTGGGAAGGAAAGAAAAAAAGAAAGAAAAATAAAAAATAAAAAGGAAGGGGAAAAAAAAAAGAAAAAATAGTAAACCCACTAAGGAAAAAATTAAGGCGATCACATACGAGTTTTTTAAAAACCAAAGAATGGAGATTTTTCCGTCCCCTTTAGATGATTCCGAAATTTTGAGGGTGATTATTCTCTCTCTCTCTCTCTTTTCTCTTCCCCCTTCTCTCTCTCTCTTTCTTTCTTTCATTCTCTATCTCTGTCCCTATCTGTCTGTCTGTCTGTCATCAGTCAGTCAGTCAGTCGTCAGTCAGTCAGTCAGTCATCATCGTCTGTCTGTCTGTCTGTCTGTCTTCGCTGTCATCTGTCCCGTCTTCTGTCTGTCTGTCTGTCTGTCTGTCGTCTGTCCTCTCTCTCTCTCTCTCTCTCTCTCTCGTGCCTGTTCTTAATTTCTACATATACTACAAAAACATTTCCATATCAAAAAACAGGGAAAACAAGAAATGGCGACATCTTGAATTTCTTATCTCCCCTCCCCGACCCCCTCACGCATAAAAACAAGATCTTTGGCGGTTTCTCACACCTGCACTTTTTTGGTTTCTGTCGTCTACATGAAATTTAGGGGATGGCGTAGATGAAAGGGGGAAGGGGGGGGCGGATGATTAAAAGGGGGAGAGAGCAAGGAGGAGGGGGGAGGAGGAGGAGGAGGGGGAGGAAAAAGGAGGGGGAGGAGGAAAAGGAGGGGAGGAGGGGGAGGAAGGGAGAAGGAAAGAGAAGGAGAGGGAAGGAGGGGGAGGAGGGGAAGGGGGGGGAGGGAAGGAGGAAGGAGGAGGAGGAGGAGGAGGGGGAGGAAACAGGAGGAGGAGACGAGGAAGAGGGGGGTTGGGGGGAGGAGAGGAGGAGGAGGGGAGGAGGGGAGGGGAGGAGGGAGGAGGAGGAGAAAGGAGAAGGAAAAGGGAGAAGGGGAAGGGGAAGGAGAAGGAGAAGAGAAGAGGAAAAGGGGAAGGAAGGGGGGAGGAGAGAGGAGAAGGGGAGGAGCAGGAGGGGGAGGGGGGAGGAGGGGAGGAGCAGGAGGGGGGAGGAAAAGGGGGGGGGGGAGGAGGGGGAGGAGGAAAGGGGGGAGGAGGAAGAGGAAGAGGAAGGGGGAAAAAAAAAAGAGAGATCCCCCACCCCTGGTTAGCCGAGGGAAGAATAAAGAGAGAAAAGGAGAGAGAAGGAAAAGAAGAAGAGAGGAGAGAGAGAGAGAAGGGGGAGGAAGGGGGAGGAAAAGGGGAGACTTCTTGCTTTTGCTTGAGATTTGCGGTTCTGCTTCGCCCGGCCCCGGGAGAGAGAGAGAGGAGGGGGAAAAAGAGAGAGAGAAGGGAAAAGAGAGAGAGAGGAGAGAGAGAGAGAGGAGGGAAAGAAAGGAAAAGAGAAAAAGAAGCAACAGCAAAAAAAATAACAAAAATTTCGTCAACGCCAAACCTTACCCGCATCACCGGGGGTTGTTGTTGGGCCCCCTAATGCAACACAAATGCGCCCCCAATTTTATATTTCATTTA
>NC_051411.1:11642956-11647956 GCF_015228065.2 Penaeus monodon
TGGAGAAAATATAACTTTAAAAGCTCAAAAATATCAAGAAATGCTGTTTTTCTTTATTTGTATGGATGCTTGCGCTAGCGCGAATGTAACTGAGGACGCGCGCGCACGGTGTGTGTGTGGTGTGTGTGTGTGTGTGTGTGTGTTTGTGTGGTGTGTTGTGTGTGTGTGTGTGTGTTGTGTGTGTGTGCGTGATAATTCAGACATATAATTCAAAAGAATGCTCTGGCCTTAAGAATTTGGGGAGGACGTGACTGGCCAACCAGTTAAATGTATTTGAAGAGGAATTGGAGAGGGAATGAAAAAGGGAAAATAAAAAGAGGGAGAAATGAGAATGGAAGATTATATGCAAGGCAAATGAATGTGGCGAACGAATATTAAAAGAAAGAGATCAGGATTACAGAAAATGAGAAAGAGAAAGAGAAAGAGAGAGAGAGAGAGAGGAGAGAGAGAGAGAGAGAGAGAGAGAGAGAGAGAGAGAGAGAGACAGACAGACAGACAGAGAGAAAACAGACAGACAGACAGGAGACAGACAAACAAAGACAAAGACAGAGACAGAAACAAACAAACAAACAAACAGACAGAAAGGGAGAAGCCTCACTTTCCTCCTCCGCCATCCTCCGCCCCTCCCCCCCCCTCTCCGCCCTTTCGCCTCGCCCCCTCCCCCCCTCTCCCCCCCTTCCACGCACAAACGCCCTGTGATGGAAACCTTATCCTAATTGGGCAGGGCTTCAGTTCCTAGCTCTGTAGAGGAGACGGAAGATGAGTGGGCGGGGGGGGGGGGGGAATGAGGGAGGAAGAAAATAAAGGAATAGGCGCAATAAAAGGAAAGATGAAGGGAAAGTGGAAGGAATAAGGGAGGAAGGAAACAAAGGAATAGGTGCAACAGAAGGTAAAGAAGGCGAAACACGAAAAATGCAAAAGGAGTGAAAACGGATGAGGAGAATAGAGGAGAATAAAATAATAAAAATATTAAACAGGAGACTGATAAACAATAACAGTAATAGTACGAGGAAGAGAGAGAGAAAGAGAGAGATGAGAAAGAAAGAACAAGCAGAAGTAGAAAAAAAGAGAAAAAAAGAAAAAAAAGAGAAAAACAAAGAAAGGGAAGAGAAAAAACAACAACAACAAGACAGCGAAGAGGAAGAAGTAATTAGCGATAAGGTTTCGCCGCGTCTCGATTTAAAATCTTTATCGGAAATATTTCAGGTAAAGATTTTCATTGGATACGTGACCAGCTTCGTGCCTTGAAGATGTGTTCGTTTTCAGTCTTATTCTTATCGAAATAATAATAATAATAATAATAATAATAATAATAATAATAATAATAATAATAATAATAATAATGATAATGATAATAATAATGATAACAATAATAAGAAGAGGAAGAAGAAAAAGAAAAAGGAGGAGGAGGAGGAGGAGGAAGAGGAGGAAGAGGAGGAAGAGGAGAAAGAGGAGGAAGAGGAGGAGGAGGAGGAAGAGGAGAAGAAGAAGAAGAAAAAGAGAGTGAAAAAAAGGAGAAAAGTATAGGCGAAAGAGAATACGAAAGAGAATGTCGGGAGAATAATAGTAAAAAGAGGAAGAAGAAGAAAAAAAAGAAGAAGAAGGAGAAAGAAAATGATGATGGGAGGGAGTAGGAGTAAGACCAAGAAGACAGAAGAATAGGAGGAGAAGGTAGGGAAGGAAAGAAAAGAAAGAAAGAAGAAATGAATAAATAAAAAAGGAGAGGAAGAAAAAAAGAGAGAGAAAATATAGGTAACCGAGCTAAGGAAAAAATATAAGGCGATCATCATAACGAGTTTAAAGAACATCAAAGAGATGGAGATTCTTCCGTCCCCTTGATGATGATTCCGAATTATGAGGGTGATTCATTCTCTCTCTCTCTCTCTCTCTCTCTCTCTCTCTCTCTCTTTCTTTCTTTCATTCTCTATCTCTGTCTCTATCTGTCTGTCTGTCTGTCAGTCAGTCAGTCAGTCAGTCAGTCAGTCAGTCAGTCAGTCAGTCAGTCAGTCTGTCTGTCTGTCTGTCTGTCTGTTTTGTCTGTCTATCTGTCTGTCTGTCTGTCTGTCTGTCTGTCTGTCTGTCTGTCTCTCTCTCTCTCTCTCTCTCTCTCTCTCGTGCCTGTTCTTAATTTCTACATATACTACATATACTATTTCCATATCAAACACAGGGAAAATCAAGAAATGGCGACATCTTGAAATTATCTTAGTCTCCCCTCCTGACAATCATCGCATAGAAAACAGAGATCTTAGGCGGTTTCTCACACCTGCACATTTTTTGTGGCTTTCTGTCGTCTACATGAAATTTAGGGCATGGCGTAGAGTGAAAGGGAAGGGGGGGAGCGGATGAATTAAGAGGGAGAGAGAGCAAGGAGGAGGAGGAGGAGGAGAAGGAGGAGGAGGAGGAGAAGGAGGAGGAGGAGGAGGAGGAGGAGGAGGAGAAGGAGAAGGAGAAGGAGGAGGAGTAGGAGGAGGAGGAGGAGGAGGAGGAGGAGGAGGAGGAGAGGAGGAGGAGGAGGAGGAGGAGGAGAAGGAGAAGGAAAAGGAGGAGGAGGAGGAGGAGGAGGAGGAGGAGGAGGAGGAGGAGGAGGAGGAGGAGGAGGAGAAGGAAGAGGAGGAGGAGAAAGAGAAAGAGAGATCCCGAGCCCCTGGTTAGCCGAGGGAAGAATGAGAGAGAGAGAGAGAGAGAGAAGAGAGAGAGAGAGAGAGAGAGAGAGAGAGAGAGAGAGAGAGAGAGAAGAGAGAGAGAGAGAGAGAGAGAAAGAGAAGCAGACAGCAACAAAAATGAACAAAAATTCTCGTCAACGCCAAACCTTTACCCGCATCACCCTGGGTTGTTGTTGCCCCCATAATGCAACACAACTGCGCCCTAATTTCATAATTTCATTCACACGGCAACCTTTGATGACTCTGACCTATAATAATTACAATCCCAACATCATACCATCAACCATACCGTAACATCACGTTTATGAAACTTTAATTTAAAAAAAAATCATACACCAAACTTAAATGAAAAGCACCCAACGACCCCTGTACTTTTCTCCATTCCGTTCTATACATCTGTACCCGATAAATAGACGGAAACTAAAACCCCTTAAGAGCTAAGGAGTTATTTTACACTTCATTTGACACAGGAGACTAAATTTAATCGCCCATGAGCGCCGAAATTCCCCGAGAATTCTTTGGGCGTGTGTGGTATTGTGACTCGGACCGGAACGAGAGCGGACTATATGTATATATTTTTTCTTTCTTTCTCTCTCTATCTCTTTTTAGGTTCTGAAGTATTCGGTCGATGTAAATCGGATAGATCGATTCCCCGCGCGCACGAATGTTGTTTAAGTTGTGAAGAAAATGTGAAAAAAACGACAAAAATAGGCTGTGCTGCTAATATCGTCTGCCTGAGCGTTCGCATATGTATCCCTCGTGACGTCACAAAAGGTATCCGTGTGTGCGTCCGCGTATGAATCTGCATTCTTTCGCAGCTGATTTATGTTCCTTGGGGCTGACTGCTCGATAAACCAATGTGACGAATCGTCACTTTTGGAATAGAAAATATATAATGAGGTAGCGCTGGGAATTCAGGCGAGTGGAAGAAAAATGCCATATCACAGTGATTAGTTCTTGTCTCTAGCTTTTTAATGATATATCACCCTACAAAAAACAGAAATGATAAATACAAATCGCACGAGAATTAAAAACACATTTTCAACCCCACCCCCTCCTTCTACCCAAACAAAAATAAAAATACACAACACCCTGGAGCTATGTATGACCTACCCCCCCACCCCACCCCAAACACACACGCAAAATTAAGCAGCAATTTTTCCCGGCCGGAACCTCCCCCAGCGCCTATGGCCGGTGACATTAACCTAGTTCAGGTCGAACGGGGTCGGCAGGGTCACCTTGTTAGGGCGGTGATGGCGGGAGGGCGATCCTGCGAAGCCAATGGAGATCAAACGAGGCTGTTAACCTACTTAGTCAACGTGTGATAACGGGGGAAGAGGGGAGATAGGGAGGATAAGGGAAAGATTTGGAAAGGGAGGGGCGCATTTATATATATATATATATATATATATATATATATATATATATATATATATTATATATATATATATATATATATATATATATATATATATATATATATATATATATATATATATATATATACATATATAGATATATATATATATATTACATATATATACACACTATATATATCCATATATATAGACTACACACACACACACGTACACACACACGCGAGCGCACACACACACACACACACACACACACACACACACACACACACCACACACACACACACACAACATACATATATATATATATATACATATATCTATCTATCTATATATATAAAAAATTATATCATATATAAATAAATACTATAATATATATATATTTATATATATATCATGTGTGTATGTATGTGCATGTATATATATTGTATATATCATATATTTTTATACATACACACATTTATATATATATATATATATATATATATATATATATATATATTGTGATGGAACTTAGCTCATCTGCCATGACAGTATATAGTTACATACAAACATAAAAAGGAAACAACCACAGTGAGAAACGAAACTGAACCGTAACAAAGGCTACTTGTTCATCTGATGAGGAACCTTCACATTTCGAAATGATGCGACTCAGTTCAACTTATTGTGGCTGTTAACTTTTTATCTTCGCGGACACATTGTTTTTACGTTTGTTTATATATAAACACATTTACGCACGTAAATTTATGAATATATATGTACACACACACACACACACACACACACACACACACACACACACACACACACACACACACACACACACACACACACACACACACACACACACACACACACACATATATATATATATATATATATATATATATATATATATATATATATATATATATATATATATATATATATATATATATATATATAATGCCGTATATAT
>NC_051411.1:11652956-11658304 GCF_015228065.2 Penaeus monodon
GGAGGGGAGGAGGAGGAGAGGAGGAGGAGGAGGAGGAGGAGGAAGGAGGAGGAGGAGGAGGGGAGAGGAGGAGGAGGAAGAGGAGGAGAGGAGGAGGAGGAGGAGGACGAGGAAGAGAGAGAGGAGAGAGGAGGAGGAGGAAGAGAGAGGAGGAGAGGAGGGGAGGAGGAGAGAGAGAGGAGGAGGAGAGGAGGAGGAGGAGGCGAGGAGGAGGAGGAAGAGAGAGGAGGAGAGGAGGAGAGAAGAAGGTGAGAGAGGAGGAGAGGAGGATGAGGATGTAGCAAGGAAAGCAAATAGAGGAACAGTGATGAAAAGAGATGGCGTAGGAGAATTCGGTCCTTAGAAGGTTAGCGATGAGAGAAGGTAGGAATCGATTGTGTGACGATGATCAAAAGGATAAGGAAAGATAAAGGAAGAACGAAGACGGCAGAAAATGGTGACTTGACAGACTAGACACAGACAGATGACGTTGAAATTGTACCCAACAATAGCTCATCAATACCCGAGAATCAGCTGCCATGCCAACCACAAAACAAAATGGCGTCAAAGGCAAAAATCTTCGGTTCCTTCAGAACGGTTTCAGCGATGATAAAAGTATTGCTGATATTCGTTATTTTTGTTGTTGTCGTATCGTTATCAAAACCGGTATAAATAGGATATAAATAGGATAATAATAATAATGGTAGTAGTTGCTGTTGTTGTAGAGTATTAGTAATAAGAGAATGTCCATTTTATTTTCTGAACATATTATTAAATATATTATCATTATTGTCATCATTAGCATCACTGTCATTGTTATTACCAATACTATTATTATCATCTTTATTATCATAATAACAGTAATAACAATAACAGTGAAAATAACATCACCCATTATTAATAATCACCACTGTTAAAAACACAGATATAATAATATAATTATGACACCACTAATACAAATACAGATAATTCTAATTAACTGAAGCAAACTTAATATAAGTAACGGGAAAACAAATAATTGGAAAAAAAAATGAATTGTAAAAACAACGAATTGTAAAAAGTACCAAGCGAGGCATTAGCATAATTGCGTTTTCTTAAATAAGCATAAACGATGAAAAAAGGGAAAAAAATACTTATTTTCGCAAAAAGAAAAGAAAAAGAAATAATAATAAATAAAAAAATGAAAATCCTCACGAGAAAATTGACACCAATCCTTGCATACAACGACACAAGAACGAAAATGCACAGTTGATGCCGAAATAAGTGCCCTTCTGCAAAGTCTATACTGCGTGTCATACTGTCATTCGTTCAATCATATTGCCGTCACCCAGCCTTACTCTGTGCTCCCTTACGTTCAAAAATGTGTCTTGCATAAACGTACTTTACGTTCAAACTTATCTAACATTCAACTCTCGTCCATTAGGTTTTCAGGAAATCTTACGTTCAGCAGTTTTACGTTCAGTTATCAGAAAATTTCGTTTTTTTTTCTTTTTTTTTCCCAAGAGATGACAGTGAGGTCTTTCACTTGTCACTCGCTACGTGTGAGTGAAGATGGCAGGGGGGGGGGGAGAGAAGAGTGCATGCTTGACAGAACTTATTATAGTACTAAGAGGTTATTCAACAATGATGAATGATATAAGAGGAATTGCAACCAGGAAGCGAATGGAATGAATTACCGAAAATAAAATGATTGTAACGTTTGCAGAAAAGGAATGAATGAGAATAAACATTTTTACAAAACAAGAGATATATTTGACTAGTTTCGATTATATCTCCGTCATAAATTCATGTATTTCCGATATAATCGAAATCGGTCAAATACATCTCTTGTATTTTGAAAATATTCATTCTCATTCATACCTTTTATACATTTGTCAACATGAATTCGGTTCATGATTGCAACCTTTCTCATTTCTCTCTTTTTCGAGCTTTCTCTCTCCCTCTCTGTCTCTCAGTCTCTCTCTCTCTGTCTCTGTCTCTGTCCCTCTCTCTCTCTCTCTCTTTCTCCCTCTCTCTCTCTCCCTCTCTGTTTCCTCTTCTCCCACTCTCTTATTGTTATGATTTATCTTCTTTATTTATAAACAATATTATGGTGATGATTAATACTATTCTTATTGTGAAGATATTTATTATTACTGTTGTTATTGTTTACATTATCATTACCATTATTATAAATTGTCATTATCATTATTACTATCATTATTATCATCATTGCTATTGTTATCTCTATCATTATAATTGTTACTATTGATGTTGTTGTTATTATTATTATTATTATTATAATTTTTATCATTATTATTATTATTATTATTATTATTATTATTATTATTATCATTATTATTATTATTATCATCATCATTATCATTATTATTATTATCATTATTACTAATATTATCATTATTATTATTATTACTAATATTATCATCATTATCATTAATATTATTACCTTTATTATATCCTCTCTATTGATCATTACAAAACCGAAATCCAAACGAGGTCTCTGACGTCATCAGAATCTCTGGCTAATCAGGACACGCTTTCCTCGGGGACTCTAAGCATTCGCAGAAGCCTAATTCAACCAAATACAACCCAAATTCTGGAATGACGTCACTTATCCGAATGCGAGTGTGAGTGTGTGTACGTGGGATGTGTGTATTTAGACGTTGTTTATCACTTAAAGAAGCTGAGGCGCTATAAAAAGCGGAGTCAAGCGTGGGAAAATAAAGCGAAAAACTGCCATCATGTTCATTGGCATATCATTTCCGGCCGACTGAACATTACGGGAAGTTTAATTATACAGGAAAGATTCGTTGTCATGAAGACCACACGGGGTGTAACTTTCCATTAGTTTCGAGAAAGAATATATATATATATATATATATATATATATATATATATATATATATATATATATATATATATATATATAAATGCCCGAGATGTAATAGTCTGTTGTACATTTTTACGTTTTGAAATAAATCTGCGATACGTAAGCTGTTTGTCAGAGTTCAGTCGTGACAAAATATGATTGTGGTGAATTCTTTCTCTCTTTTATTTCTGTTTCTCTAATTACCTCTTTTTTCTCTCTCTTTCATAACACAGTTCCGGGAATCTCGGTGGTAGGAAGAAGGGGAATGGAAAAAGGCGGGGGAGGGAAACAGTGGATGGAGAAGGGGATGCAGAGAAAATGGAAGGAAAGAGGAGAAAAGAGGCAAGGAATAGAAAGAAAGAAGAGAACAGAGAGAGAGAGAGAGAGAGAGAGAGAGAGAGAGAGAGAGAGAGAGAGGGAGAGGGAGAGGGGGAGGGAGAGAGAGAGAGAGAGAGAGAGAAGAGAGAGAGAGAGAGAGAGAGAGAGAAGGGAGAGGAGAGGAGAGAGGAGAGAGAGAGAGAGAGAGAGAGAGAGGAGAGAGAGAGAGAGAGAAAGAGAGAGGAGAGGAGAGAGAGAGAGAGAGGAGAGATAAGAGAGAAGAAGAGAGAGAAGCTGGGAAGACAGATAGAAAGTAAAAGAAAGACGACGAGAAGCCTTAAGTTTATAGCCAAAATACCAAATCAAGAACAAAGCGATTGGGGTATTGTCACCGCGCCACCGCCAGCACTCCCACCCACACGCGCAATCCATCTCTTTCATCTCTGGAACTGAAATGCGCCACTCCACCCCTCCCTCTGTCACCCTTGCTGTTCCTTCTCTCTCTTTCTCTCTTACTGTGTCTGCCTCTCTCTGTCTGTCTGTCTGTTTCTCTGTCTGTCTGTTTGCCTGCCTGTCTGTCTGTCTGTCTCTATCCATCTTTCTCTCAATTTCCCTCTTACTCTCTCTCTCTCTTTCTTTCCTTATCCTTCCCTACATCTCTATCCTTTTCCCTTTCATTTACCCTCTCCCCCCTATTCCCTTTCCCTATCTCCATGGCACCGACGGGTCACGGGTGCCGGCCAGATGAGACCCCGCCATCAATTACCTTAACAAAACAGACTCATGCGGGGCCAGGAATTAACACGGGGGATTGTATTCTTGTACGAACCGGACGTCCGCACATCCGGGGAACAACTGCCACAGCATCGGCGTCCAGACAATAGCCAACCGTCCATCCGGTCGACGTAATTTTATTTTTTTTCATCCGACGAGGCTGCGGGACGTAAACAAGCGGTCCGATACATCAAGTGGGCGATTTCGCGTAGACGGATTTTACGCGGATTGCAGACTGTTTTCCGTTATCGCGAGGGAGGTTGGCGGTTCTGAATATTCGCGGTTCTTGTGGCGGAATTTTGCACGGTTCTATTCCTGAACGGTCATTGGCTGAAATGGCCTTGATGATGTCACCGTTCGACTTAGAACCAATCAAGAGCATATGTACGTGTGCATGTATGTATGTGTATGTAAGTATGTATGTGTAGGTGTGTATGTATGCATGCATGTATGTATACATGTATGTGTGTCTGCATGTCTATATCCATGAACATAATTGTGTGTGTGTGTGTGCGTGTGTGTGTGGAAATATATATATATATATATATTATATATTATATATATATTATATATTATAACACACACATATATAAGTATGTATGTATGTACGTATGTATGTATGTATGTATGTATGTATGTATGTATGTATGTATGTATGTATGTATGTATGTATGTATGTATGTATGTATGCATGTGTATATATGCATGTGTATGTACCATATATATATATATATATATATATATATATATATACATATATATATATATATTTTTTTTTATTTATTTTTTTTTTTTACAAATATTCCTATACAGATATATACATATAAATATATATACATATTTCCATACACACATGCATATGTGTGTATCTGTAAATGTGTATATACATATTTATAAAAAAAATATATGTATATATGTATATATATTATATTATATTATACATATAAATATATATACATACATATATATATATATATATATATATATATATATATATATATATACATATATATATATATATATATATATATATATATGCGTGTGTGTGTGTGTGTGTACATACATGCATAAACACATACATACATATATACATATACATACACACATGTACACAAATATATAGATATGTGTGTGTATGTATTAGAACGCCATAACCCTAACAAACGGCGATGAAGAAAACGGAAGGAAGAGGCATGATCCCGCCATCAGAAAACGGGAACTTCCGACCCACTCGCGCGCGCTGTCTCTCTCTCTCTCTCTCTTCCTCTCTCTCTCTCTCTCTCTCTTCTCCTCTCTCTCCTCTCTCTCTTCTCTCTACTTCTTCTTTTCTCTCTCTCTCTTCTCTTCTCTTCTCTTCTCTCCTCTCTCCTCTCTCCCCCCCATCTCTCTCTCTCCCTTCTCCCCTCTT
>NC_051411.1:11668404-11670904 GCF_015228065.2 Penaeus monodon
TAAAAATAATAACATATAAAGCATACAATAATAATCGCAAACCCACTACCACGATACAAATAAGAAAATAATGAATGAATAATAATAATAATAATACAAAAACAACACAACAATAATAATAATAATAATAATAATAATAATAATAATAATAACAATAATAATAATATAATAATAATAATAATAACAATAATAATAATAATAATAATAATAATAATAATAATGATGATGATGATGATGATGATGATGATGATGATGATGATGATGATGATGATGATGATAATAATAATAACAATGATAAAATAATAATTATGATGATGAGATCGTGATGATTGTGATAAACAAAAAATAATGATAACAACAACAACAACAATAATAATAATAATATGATGATGATGATGCTAAAAAATAATGACAACAACAACAACAACAACAAAAACAATAATAATAATAATAATAATAATAATAATAATAATAATAATAATAATAATAATGATAATAACAACAACAAACAAAAAGTATGTACATTAAAACTACTTGAATTCATTCCAGATTTGATCGCTAACGCATTAATTAGATTCTAAAAGGAGTCTTAGATCTCAGTCTATGCCCGGAATCCCTTTAAGAGAACAAAAGTTAACGCAAAACCTTATTCTTAGACACTTAAATCCTTTCCCCAGACTCCCTGATCCTCCTTTAGGCTCCCGAATCCTCCCCTCCCCCCTCTCACCTTTCTCGAACTGGACGTTCTGGCGATTGAAGGCCCGCGAGAAGGCGTCGAAGACCCTGGAATGGGCCTCCGCCAGGTGGACACTCTTCACCGCCACGTCCTTCCTCACGTCCTCCTTCGCCGCCTCCTCCTTCCTGCTCCCCGGCGAAGGAGGGGCGGTCGACGGAGGAGTGGAAGACGGAGAGAGAGAAGGAATTCCCTTGACGGTCGGCGTGGGGGACGGTGGTGTTTTCATGGGCGTGGCGAGGGGACCGGGGCTGGTCTGGGCGTCTGCGGGCGGGGTTTTGGCGGCGTCGATTTGGGGCGAGGGACTCATGACGGCGGCCGGGAAAGCTAGCATGTATCTCGGGCAAGGACAACGGAGGGCGTCGGCGGGGAATTCCCAGCGAAGGAAAAGAGGAGATAAAGAGATCGTACGAACGAAGTGGAGAAAGGAGATATTTGCACAAGAAATCACGTCCGGATAAGCTTTCTTTCCTCGTCACGGAAGTCGAACAGAACAAAGCAGTTCAAGGAAAATGACACTCCGAAACGTAAGGGTCAAGGCAAAGCACAATCAAGGGACGAAAAAGCCTTCACCGAACCAGGATTATCCACGTCCTGTCCCTGACCTCAGAAGGAAGTTCAAAAAGGGGAACTTTCACAGGAGTCGCACACGCGCACAAGAAGTAGACGAAAAAGATCGAAGGAACAGCGCCTCCCGAACCAAGCGCGGGGGAGGGCGAGCGGTGCCACAGCTTTTCCTCCCGAGTGCCAACCCGCGACCACTTCGCGAACTGGCAGAGCCGCCGACGCGAGTCAGGAGCACCCGTCTAGCGGAGGGGGGAGGGGTTAGCTGGGGCAAGGGGAAGGCCTTCCGTTAGCCCGCCTGCCAAACACTCTCACCCGGAACGTACACTGAGAAGAAAGGGAGATACAAAGAGAAGAAGGAAGGCAAACAGAGAGGAGAAATAGGGAGACGAAGAACGTCTTGACTCTTGCCTTCAAGCCACAACCACCATCTTGAGGTCGTTCTTCATCGCCCCAAAGTCGTCGATCTCAGCCCTTCTTCTTCGTCGTTCTTGTCCATCTTCCTTCTTTTCTGTGAGCCTCTTTGCCCTTCTATTTCCTTTCTCCTTGTTTTAGTCTCTACGTCCTGAATATCCACTTTCCTATTGCTGTTTTTCTATTTTTTCTCTCTCTTGCTTTCTTTTAGTTAAATCTTGTCTCAGTTATTTTTCTTTTATGTTTATAACCACAATATGCAAATACTGGAAAGTAAAAACGTCACACAATGAAAAAAAATACATACACAAAAGAAAATATTACCGAACACAAAAACAACGCAAAAAATGTTCTACAGAAAAATGATCAAAACAAACAAAATATTTCCACCAATGAGATTATTCACGAGAACAATAAATAATGCTGCCAATTAACACACAGATAACGTCATAAAAGCAACGTCATTCTCTCAGACAGGAAACACTTACTTCAAAGAGATCTCCGCCTATTACTAGTTTCGTCTTAATAAGTACCACGAGACAAACTATAATATTCATATCTATACACCTTACATCTCATATCAGACTTCAGGCCGCTGTATTCATCATCAAACTACATTGCAATATTCATACAAAGTTACGCATGTGACATTCATAACATATTTACATATCCACTCCCTCAGAACATTCATACCATACACTTATATACAGTTACACGCAACATTCATCCTATACACACTAACGCACTCAATAGCACGCAACCTTCGTACTATAAACACACACATTCAGT
>NC_051411.1:11675904-11685904 GCF_015228065.2 Penaeus monodon
TAACCATAATAAGCAAGCAGAAGCAAAGAAACGGCAACAAAACAACAAAAAAAATAATAACAATGGTTCAAGCGAACAATAACGGCCGGTGCGCCACGAACAAGCCAGGGGAGCGGCTTTACGTAAAACAATAAAGCCAACAAAGACACTGTCACATTCCAGCTGAGAGGAGAGCAAAGCAGTTTTATTTGCGTGTCTGTTGCACCTTCATCAGTGGGTAATTTTTCTTCTTCGCTTCTGTTTTCTTTTATCGCTTTGTTGGCGTTCGATCTCTCTTTATCTATTTTTCTATTTTTTTTATTTTTTTTATTTTTTCTCTATGCTTCACTTTCGTTCGTGTGCTCTATATTCATAAAATCTATCTATCTATCTATATGACTGTTTGTTTGTTTGTTTTCTTTTCTGTTTTCTTCACCCTTCGTTTTTCCCTTCCGTTTCCTCTCCTTTTGTACATTCCTCATTTCTTCTTCCAAAAATCCTTCACGCAATTCATAACCACAATATCACCATTACCCTTCGCTTATTCTTCCGTTACTCAGAGCTGGCGCATCTCCGCCTACTTCCCCGCCATTCGATTAATCCGCGTCCTACTCTTAATCCTAAACAAAGGAAACGAGTTCCTGTATCTACCAAGCCTTTCCGCCGGCCATGACGTCACCCACGGGTCCTCCATCCCACTGAACATAAGGAACCAGGTGCAGGTATCCGTGACGTCATGGGCGGGGTCCCCCATCCCACTGAGAGGTGCAGGTGATAGGGATAATCGCCTCCATCTTGAGATTCATTATTCCGGCCGCTTCCGACGCCACACACGGGCCTCGGCTCTGTCGTCCGCAGAGAGGGGCCTGGGATTTCGGTCTGCCACTGGCAATTTCTTTTTAGCTTTTTTGTTTTTTTGTGCATTTACTGTTTATCTCGTCAATTCTTTTTAGTTTCTATGTCATCTTTGTATTTTATTTTTACCTTTATGCACACACACACACAATATATATATATATATATATATATATATATATATATATATATATATATATATATATATATTATATATAAATATTATATATATATATAATATGAAAACAAACACACACACACACACACACACACACACACACACACACCACACACACACACACACACACACACATACTTTCTAGTTCTTCATTTTCTCTATCATCTTTATTATTAGAGATTCTTCGACGTAATCTAATAATTATTCTGCAAATCTTTCTTTATCAATTCCCTTCATTCATCTTTCTCCCTCTTCAAAATTTCCCGGCAATTTCCCGTCCTTTCCCATTTCCTAAGGAGGAAAATAATGACATCAAGACAAACCAACACATTCGTTAAATAAATAAATAAATAAATAATAAATAAATGTCAAATGAAAGTGTTCAAATTCTTCCTTAATTTTCCATCCTAACTTTTAACGTCTCGAGAGGAAGAGGGACACGACCGCCTCATTGGGGGGGGGGGGGGGGAGTTCGATGGCAGGAAACCTCGTTCTCTCTCGCTCGCTCTTCGCTCGTTCGCTTGTCCTCGCCTTTTCTCATTCTCTCGTTCTCTCTCCCTCTGTGTCGTTCACTTGCCCTCTCTCTTATTCTCTCCCTTGCTCTCTCTCTCTCTCTTTCTTTCTTTCTCTCTCTTTCTTTCTTTTCTCTCTCTCTCTCTCTCTCTCTCTCTCTCTCTCCTGCTCGTTCGCTTGCCCTCACTCTTTCTCTTTCTATCCAATTTGTTCGTTTACTAACCTTCTCTAATTCTCATTATCTCTTCTCTCTCTCTCTCTCTCTCTCTCTCTCTCTCTCTCTCTCTCTCTCTCTCTCTCTCTCTCTCTCTCTCTCTCTCTCTCTCTCTGGCATTCCCCTTGTTACTATCTCCTTCCTTCTCTCCCAAATTCCCTCGTTCGCCCCTTCGTTCTTTTTCACTCTCTCTCATTAACCCAATATGCATGCGCGCCACCGAAGTGAAATACATCTTAGGAAGACAATGAGAAAGACAAAGGAAGGAAGCCAAAAGAAGAACGAAAAGAAAAAAGGCAAAAGTAAAAAAAGAAAAATAAAGACAATCCAGCACACACACACACACGCACACACACACACACACACACACACACACGCGCGCGCACACACGCACACGCACACGTACACACACACACGCACACGCACACGCACACGACACACGCACACACACACACACACACACACCGTGCAAAACCCGAAGTTCCAGTGCTTGGACACCGGAAGCGCCGGTTGGGGCCATTACTGTCAGAGTCTTTCCATTAACGTGAACTATGATCTCCTTGTTAACCTTCTTATTCGCTTTTCTTGACCACAAACGCCGCTGCAATCGATAAAAGGCAACGACAACTACTGCAGCGTTAAATCTTGCCTCGACGACGGGATGTGATCAACAACACAATAAACAACAACAAACAACGTAATTATTACCAACTTCAATCTTCCTTCAACAACACAGCACTACTGAACCGTAACAACACATTGCGAGAGCTAACAACGACAACGCAATTTCCAACAACAATTACAAAGCTGCGTCTTAACCCCCTCCCCCCCCACTAGAAACCTCACTGACAACCGCTGGAAAACCTCTGGACAGCTGTCAACCCAAAACGCGTGTGACCTTCCTTGCCACAGCACCGCTATTCCTGTAACCTTGCTAAAGACACGCGGTTCTCAATATCCAAGGAAAAGGGCAAACATATCCGCAATAAACATAAATATATGTGTATATGTATATGTATATATATGTGTATGTATATGTATGTATGTATGTATGTATGTATGTATGTATGTATGTATGTATGTATATATATTATGTAGTTATGTATGTATATGTATGCATGTATGTATGTATGATGCATGCATGATGCATCATGATGTATGGATGTATGTATGTATGTATTGCTGTAGGTATGTATGTTTGTTTGTTTATGTGTGTTTGATAATTAGTAGTTTGTGTGTGTGTGTGTGTGTGTGTGTGTGTGTGTGTGTGTGTGTGTGTGTGTGTGTGCGTGTGCGTGCGTACATGTACCTTGACATTCTCCCACAATCTCTCCTCACACGTTCGGTTCTCTGGCTCTGCACGCAGCGTTTATCTTCTTTCATTTCCTCTCTTTTTGCTTCCTTGTTTATCTTATAATCTAATATGCTGCACCTGCGTCTCCCCCCCCCCCCACCTCTTTCTCTCTCTCTCTCTCTTTTCTATTTTTCTTTCCTCCCCCAACCCTTCTCTCTCTCTCTCTCTATCTCTCTCTCTCATTCACACATATCCTTCAATCGCACTTTCCTTCCTTTCCATTGTCCTTGTCGAACACTATCCGACACTGATTTAGCGAAGTGTCATTTATACGACCCGTTCCTGTCGCCTCCCTTCTCCCTCCCCCCCTTCCCCATCCCTACTCCCCCTCCTACCGTAACTTCCTCCCCCTCTGTTTACATGAGTGTGTTACTTATGATTTTCTCTTTTTGTCTCTCTCTTTTTCTCTTCTCTTCTCTCTTCAATGTTATCTTTTTTCATGTTCGATTGTTGGTAACGTTGGTGCCATGAAGTTTATTGTATGTACACGTATGCCCTAAGGTATGTTAATTAGCTGTTTTAAAGGTATGTACATACCTGTTATGCAATTTTCTTACGGTCTCATTTATGGTAATTAATTATATTTCTTTCTATCAACGTTTCTTACTCGTCATAATGTTTTTCTTTCTCTCTTAATTCAGCAAAACATGGGCGTTGTTTCATATGCAAATATCGTGATTTTTTCTGTCCTCGCAAATGCTAGTGGATATGTTCACAAAGATTATTCTCATTTTTGTATGCAGACCTCACGTAGTTTCAGCGTCACAGAATTTCATTACACTTAAACCCAACTGCATTTCCTTCACGGCAAAATACATTCCCTCTTACGTGAAATACAAACCTTTTTTTCCCAGAAAAAAAAAAAAACGAAAGAACGAGCCAAGCTAAAATAACTCTTAAGTCCCCAATCATGATGGTCGAGAATCGCGAGCGGAGGTTAAGCAAGATGTTCGCTCAACAGGAAGGGACGGAGGCTGTTTCATCATAAGCTACGCGGTCGATCTGGAGCTACTTTCCAGTCTGATGGTTTAATGATTCCCATCCCTTGTCCTTCCAATAGATCGTGATCGCGATTGTGAACCTGCTAATTTCCTTAAGGATGGAATCTCTTCTCTAGCTTCTACTTAGCATCTATTTTCTCTCTCCCTCCCTCTCTCTCTCTCTTTCTTTTTATACACAAATAAGCCTTCATCCCTTCCTGTTTTTTTCTGTTTTCCTATCTTTCGTGCCCTTTTCCCCTTCAACTTTATTTCCTCTTCCTTTGTTCTCCTCCATATTCATACAAATTACAAATATGTTAGCAGACACAATAAACACAACAAGCAAAATGGCGGCCAACGATCTCGAATTTTGGCGCCAACGGAAGGACATGTCCGTTCGCAAACCGGAAGTGGTGACTTCTGCTCCTCTCTTACCGTGTAATTTCGACTTAATTTTTCCGGGAAGGGAGTTATCTTTTTTCTCTCTTTTTGTCCTTAAAAGACGAACAGACGCGCGATATGACTCGTCCTGATTACCGCTCCCCAGATAATATCATTTATGAAGTCGACGATCTGAAGTCTGAAGTCGACGCGCTTCTGCCGGGAAGTATGGTTGGCTGAGTCGACGTTCCATTCACAACGGCGGTGGTCGAGGACAGTGACTTGGTTTTGTCTTCCTCCCCCCACTTACTGGCTTTCCTGTTCCCTTGATCTTGTTTTTTTCGTGAATATAACGCGATGAAGAAAAACAAAAACAAAAACAAAACGGCACGGAAGCAACCGTAGAAACGGAAATAGAAATAAATTGGAAAATTAAATTCAAGGCATAACCGCAAACACGCACAAGTCAAATCCAGGCAAAACTACTCACAAACAAATGCAAACATCCGCCTCCATTCATAATTCTTATAGTGTAAATGATTAACTTGCTCGTCACGAATCGCCAGCCTGACTCAGAGCATATCAAACTTCACTTCATAACTGTTTTTATTCAGTTTCTCTCCCTTTAATTTTCATATTTCTTTATCATCCACCTTTTCTCCTCCTCCTTCTTCTTCTACTCCTCCCTCCTCCTTCTTCTTCTTCTCCTCCCTACTCCCATCTCGTCCCCGCCATCCTCCTCCTCCTTTTCATTCACCATCTTCATCTTTTTTTTTTCCTTCTTCTCTTTCTCCTTCTTCCTTTCCTTTCCTCCTCCTCCATCACTTCTTCCTCCTCCTCCTCCCCCACCACCACCCCTCCTCCTCTTCCTCCCCCCCCCCTCCTCCTCCGTTCCTCTCTCCAACCTCATCTCATAACATCACACACACGAAAAGATCGCAGCAAAGTGTTATCCTAGGACGATTTTTTACTTATTATCATCATTTTTTTTTTCCTTCAACAAATCCAAGGAAAGTAAGGCTCTAAGAAAACACATCTTCCAAGATGGTGAAAGTCTTGAGTTGTGTCAACATTTGCATAATTTCGCTGAATCCCCGACTCAAAACTAAGCTCTCAAACACTTTACGAAATCGCCACTTTGAGTGTGACTGAGATAAATTGTGGTGGTGGTGGTGATGATGATGAAGATGGTGCTGGGTGGTGATGATGAAGATGGTGGTGGTGGTGATGATGATGAAGATGGTGGTGGTGATGATGAAGATGGTGGTGGTGGTAATGATGAAGATGGTGGTGGTGGTGATGATGATGAAGATGGTGGTGGTGGTGGTTGTGATGAAGATGGTGGTGGTGGTGATGATGATGAAGATGGTGGCGGTGGTGGTTGTGATGAAGATGGTGGTGGTGATGATGAAGATGGTGGTGGTGGTGATGATGATGAAGATGGTGGTGGTGGTGATGATGATGGTGGTGGTGGTGGTGATGATGAAGATGGTGGTGGTGGGGAGTTGATGAAAGATGGTGGTGGGGGGGTGGTGATGAAGATGGTGGGGGGGTTGTGATGTGGTGGATGATGAAGTGGGGGTGGTGGTGGTGATGATGAGATGGGGGTGGTGGTGTGATGAAGATGGTGGGTGGGGTGGATGCTGATGGAAGATGGTGGTGGTGGTGATGATGATGGTATTTGGGGGTGGTGGATGGAGTGTTGTGGTGAGATTGGTTTACGATGAATGACGAATGATGGAGAGTGGTGGTGACGATGATGATTGTTATAATAATGATTATAATAATGACAATATTAAATATAATGCCATTGATACTGATAATAATGATAAACATAACAATGGCAACAAGGATAATAGTTGATATTGTTATTTATTTTGCTTTCACATAATTTTTCAATACACGTCCATTCTTCACCACACAACACACACACACACACACACACCACACACACACACACCACACACATATTATATATATATATATATTATATAAAAATGTGTGTGTGTGTGTGTGTGTGTGTGTGTGTGTGTGTGTGTGTGGTGTGTGTGTGTGTGTGTGTGTGTGTGTGTGTGTGTGTCTGCCTGCCTGTCTAAATATATACAAACACCTACACAGTTTTCAACAAGAACAAAATCAGAAAACAAAAGAGAAAGAGAGGTTAAAGAACACACTTAAGAACACAATAAGGACCAGAAACGAGGTGAGAACTCTCGTGTAGTCGTCAGCCGGTCGTTTTGAGTCCAAGCAATTAGCCATTAACGACCTCCTTTGCCACTTGTATGCATTTCAGCTATCTGTATTATATTTAATTATCTTTTTTTCTCTCTCTCTCTCTTTGTAGCTTTTTTTTTTTTTCATAGGCGGTGAATTTCATTATATCCGTGTCTCTCTTTTTGGTGTTCCTTTATTCGTCTTTTCTTTTTCTCTTCTCTTCCCTTTCTTTTTCTTTATCTCCCTCACCTTCTCTCTGTCTCTCTTTCCCTCACCTCTCTCTCTCTCTCTCTCTCTCTCTCTCTCTCTCTCTCTCTCTCTCTCTCTCTCCTCTCTCCCCTCCCTCTTCTCTCTCTCTCTCTCTCTTTCCCTCATTTCTCTCTCCCTCTCTCTCTCTCTCTCTCTCTCTCTCTTCCTCTCTCTCTCTCTCTCTCTCTCTCTCCCTTTCCTTTTCCCTCTCCTCTCTCCTCTCCTCGCGCCTCCCACCTCTCATCTACTAGTATCCTCTCCTCTCCTCTGGTTTCCTTTCATCTCCCTTCCTCCTCTCTTCTCCTCTCTTATTCCCTTCCTTCATTTACCCTCTAATCCCCCCCCCCCCTCCAGGCACCAACACGGTCACAGAGGACAGTGTGAAGTGGCGCTCAGTTGCCTGTTAATCAATTTACGTCGCAATTAACGCCAAGCTGTTTTGTAAACATAACACACTTTTAACTTGCGAGTGTTGACATACGGAGATCGGTGTGAATGGCGCTGTTTTGGCATATTTCTACGTCTATGGCGGGGTTCGGCGAGGGAATATATTTAGAAACGAAGGAGAATATTAACGGTTAATGACTGTTGGTGTCAAACTTGGTTGTGATAATTCATCCGAGATACAGTTTCGTGTGAAATGGGGAAGAGAGTGTTTGTGATGGAATTTGCGATGGAGTGAGTTAGGATGGGAATTCGTAACTGTAGAGATGCGGGCAATTGCTATGCATTTGTGTGTGTGTGTGTGTGTGTGTGTGTGCGTGTGTGTGTGTGTGTGTGTGTGTGTGTGTTGTGTGTGTGTGTGTTTGTGTGTGTGTGTGGTGTGTGTGTGTGGGTTTGTTGTTGTTTGTGTTGTTGTTGTGTTGTGTGGTGGTGTGTGTGTGTGGTGTTGTGTTGTGTGCATGTGCGTGCGTGTGTGCGCGCGTGTGTGTGTGTGTGCGTGTGCGTGTGTGTGTGTGTGTGTGTGTGTGTGTGTGTGTGTGTGTGTGTGTACATTTTTTCGCCCATAACAGTTACAACAAAACAGCATCAACATTAACAACAAAAATAGTGATAATGATAATGATACTAATGATGATGATCATAGTGATAATAATAACAGGATAAATAAACAAACAAACAAACCACAACAACAACGACAACACCAACTACAATAACCATAATAATACTAATAACCAAAACATGATAATAAGATAATAACAATATTAGTAATGATAATAATAGTAATGGTAATAATAGTAAAAACAACAAAATAATAATGATAGTAATAATCATAATAATGGTAATAAAAATAATAACAATAATAATAATAATAATAATATTAATATTAATAACAAAAAAATAGTAATAATAACAACATCAATAACAAAAGAACCTCAAAACATTACATAATCCTAATAATCGATTCCACCAAAGCTAATTCTCTTGCAACAAAAAAACAAACAAACAAAACGCTTCTTACGTAACCAGCATAAAAGGCTTAGCCGTGGGGGTGATGGGAGGGGGGAGGGGGGATGGAAAGGTAGATTGGGGGGTAATGGGAGAGGGGGGGAAGGGGTCGACTGGAAGGCGGGTAATGGGGGGGAGGGGTCGACTGAGAGGCGGGTAATGGGGGGGAGGAAGGGGGGGAGGGGGGGGGAGACCTTCGCCAGGGGGACACAGCCGCTATTCAGGACTATCGAAGCGGAGGCTCACCCTTTTTCCCCCTTTGTGTGGGGGTGGGGGATGGGTGGTGGGTGAAGGTACGGGTAGGGGTGGTGTGGAGTGTGGTATATGTGTGAGTGCTGGGGGTAGTGGTGTGTTGTGTGTGTGTGTGTGGGTGTGTGGGTTTGTGTGTGGTGTGGTTGTGTGTGTGGGTGTATGTGTGTGTGTGTGTGCGCGCGCGCGCGCGCGTCTGCGTACGTAAGTATGTGTGTGTCCATATCTAGCCATTGATATGCAGCCACAGACAAATGGACACAGTGAAACAGACAGACAGGTCACGGACAGGCTGACAGGCCAGGTCAAGCAATCTGGGGAAAGGTAATATGATCCTCATCGGATCATTCTCCCAAGGACAAATCCTGCTCGAAATTTTAGAAAGGGGCTCACGAAGAGGAGGAGGAGGAGGAGGAGGAGGAGGAGGAGGAGGAGGAGGAGGAGGAGGAAGGAGGAGGAGGAGGAGGAGGAGGAGGAGGAGGAGGAGGAGGAGGGGTATTGGGAAGATGGAGAGGAAAGGAAGGAGGAAGGAGGAAGAGATGGTGACTAATGAGCGAGGAAGCAAAGGCGTAATCGTGAGGGTAAAGTGAACGGGGCAATAAAATGGGAGACACGAAAAAAATCAAATCTCAGGTAAAAAAAAAAAATGGACACAAACAAACAAACAAACAAACACACACACACACACACACACACACACACACACACACACACACACACACACACACACAGAAAAAAACACCCCACAGAAACACACACAAACACAGCAAACTAGAGGCAGGTGAGCGAAAAGGAAGCCGAAGTAATATCAGAGGCGACAGGATAGTGATATGCCTCACCTTAACTCCGCGGTAACACTACACTCAGGTAACTCCACACTGGACTTAGCCCTGTCACGTCACGACCGAGCGGCAGGAGATGGGCACTCGGATAACAGGATATTTTGGCGGAGGAGCAGTGGGTGCGAGGATAAAGACACACACGTATTCATTATAGGAAGAGAGATTGTGTGTTTGTGTGTGTATGTGTATATGTGTATGTGTATGTGTATGTATATATATATATATATATATATATATATATATATATATATATATATATATATATATATATATATATATATATATATATATATATATATGTGTGTGTGTGTGTGTGTTGTGTGTGTGTGTGTGTGTGTGTGTGTGTGTGTACATAGTGTGTGTGTATGTATATATATATACATCTATATCGTGTGTGTGTGTATATTTATAAATACATAAAATATGTATACACATATATACTCCTATAATGAAAGGTACATACAATCTGCTTAACTCATATATATGCACATACACAAGAGCTACGCGATGGAAGAAATCTTACAGCCTATTTATATGCTCAAA
>NC_051411.1:11705904-11710904 GCF_015228065.2 Penaeus monodon
ACACATGTTAGATTGATATGTAAATATTAATGACTGGATCTTGGTTATCAAGATATGGAAAAATCTAGTAAATACTGATTAAATGAGTCAGTAAGAGAAACAATGAATATGATAATGACGAAAAAATATATGATAAAAACATATGAATAAATAGAATATCAATGAACGAATGAATAAAAAATGCATAAAACGTGAAAGAAATAACGAGGAGATAGTAAGAATAATGCGTTACCCACTGCACAGTAAAATCGGCTCGCGCATCAACATTCTTTTGCAAACCACACACTGTTAGATCTCCCTTGCAACATGACCTCCTGTCATCAACTCGGCCGACAACCCTGTTGCATCTCCCCACTTGCAACTGCTAGTATTTTTTTTTCCTAGTATCTTCAAGTACATTAACAATGTTTATGCATGGGGATGCATACTGTCACTGATGTCCAACAAGAATAGATTATTATTGAATAGCCATTCCTTTGACCTCATATTCTCTTAATTGCCGTCAATTAATTATCTTCGAACACATGTTAGATTGATATGTAAATAATTAATGACTGGATATTGGTTTATGCAAGACATATGGAAAAATCGATAGATAAATACTGATTAAAATGAGTCAGTAAGAGTAAACAAATGAATATTGATATATGCACGAATAAATATATGATAAAAAGCATATGAATAAATAAGCGAATATCAATGAACGAAATGAATAAATAAATGCATAAACCGTGAATAGATAAATAAACGAGGAGATAGGTAAATGAATAAGTGCGTTACCCACTGCCACAGTAAAATCGGCTCGCCGCACTCCAACATTCTTTTGCAACCACACACTCGTTCAGATCTCCCTTGCAACATGGACAATCTCTGTCATCAATCTCGGCCGAACCTCGATGTTGCATCCGTCCCCCTTTGCAAGCTGCTTAGTATTTTTTTTTCTTAGTATCTTAAGTATTTTAAAAATGTTTATGATGGGGAAAAGGAATAGATTATTATTGAATACTAGTGTTTCTTTGTTGTTGTTTTTTTTTATCTTAAAGTACATTTTTTTATGTTTATGATGGGGATGGTAATGGCATGGATGTCTAAAAGGAATATATCATTATTAAATAGCCATTCCTTTGACTGAATCATCTTTTAGGCAAAGGAAATCAATTATTCGACAATAAAAAGTAATGGTTAATAGTGACCATCCAAAAAACAAACAACTAAACTAACAATGATAATAATAATAATGATAATGATAATTACAATAATAATGATGATGATGATGATGATGATGATGATGATAAAATGATAATAATGATAAAAATAATTATAATGGAAATAATAATAATAATAATAATAATAAAATAATAATAATATTAATAATAATAATAATAACATCAACAACAATAATGATGATGATAAGAATAACAACAGTACCAACTGCAGCAATAACAATCATAACAACAATAATGATAACAACAACAACAGTAACAACAATAATAAAAATAACGGTAGACAGACGAATGAAACGCACGGAACAGTCATACCCGACGCCGCACGCGACCGGGAATCCATCGGAGGACATTAAAAGCGAATAATTTAATCAAAGCGTAATTCCAAAGAGAAAGTAATTAACGTGAAAGGATCAAAATCTCGCGTCGTTTGCAATTACTCTCGCTATTTGCGTTGCACACAAGCCTCCGAAGGCGCGAATTGCACAGCAACATTTGCCATCTTCGGCGTGCAATCAATGGCGTCGCTTTGGCATAACGCGTTCCTTTTGCAATTGCGGAGAATGCTTTGGTGCAACAATGTGTATGTATATATATATATATATATAATATATATATATATATATATATATATATATATATATATCACACTTGCGGAATGAGGCTTGGGTTCTAGAACTGGGTCCGTCACTGCGCAATAAAGCAATGGCGAAGCGTAATTCGTCAATGAATATTAATGGGGAGATGTGTTGTTGTTTTGGGGGAAAAAGTAGGGGAATTTGGTGCTCGGGGGGAGGGGGGTCAGTGGGGGAATCTGGTGCTGGGGGAGAGGGGGGAAGTGGGGGGAATTTGGTGCTGGGGGAGAGGGGAAGTGGGGGAATTTGGTGCTGGGGGGGAAGTGGGGGGTAATTTGGTGCTGGGGGGGAGGGGGATGTGGAAATTGCCATTCACTTCGTTGATCCATCAAGAGAAAAAAAGAGAGACACAGACAGGGAGAGTGTGAGAGCGAGAGATAGGGAAAGAGAAAAAAATGAATAAAACAAATAAGAGAGATAAACAATAACCAACAACAAGAATCAAAGAAAATAACAACGGAACAGTGAAAAAAAAAAAACGAAAGAAATCAAACGAGAATAAAAAAAAAAAACAGGATACCCACTCTTACCCCCCCCCCCCCCCACCTTCCGCGGGATGAGAGGGAAACGCGCATTCCGGGTTGGGGGAAAGGGGGAGAGGGGGGGGAGGGGAGAGGGGAGCATTGCACGACCCCGATGTGCACTCGCGTGTGGTACTGTCGGGCACAGCGCCACGACCCTTCCTTCCTCACCTTTCTCGGGACGACCTTCATTAGCATAAGCAACCGTAGTCGTGGTCGTTTCTTCTGTGTGGCGGCGGGTAGGGGTAGGTGTGTGTGTGTGTGTGTGTGTGTGTGTGTGTGTGTGTGTGTGTGTGTGTGTGTGTGTTGTGTGTTGTGTGTGTGTGTGTGGTGGTGGTGATGTGTGGTGTGTTGTGTGTGTTGTGTGGGTGTGGTGTGTGTGTGTGGGTGGGTGTGTTGTGTGTGTTGTGTGTGTGTGTGTGTGTGTGTGTGTGTGTGTGTGTGTGTGTGTGTGTGTGTGTGTGCGTGTCTGTGTGTGTGTGTCTGTGTGTGTGTAGATGAGTTGGTAGTTGTACGTGTACATGCTTGCAAGTGTATGTGTGTGGGCTGAGTGTGTGTAACTACCTATATTTACCTTATACCTTCGTCTAATTACGTATGCGGCGGCGCAAACAGACGTGCAGAAGTAGAAGAGAAATGAAGAAAAGATAGAAAAAAACGAAAACTGAAAATAAAACAAGAAAAAGAAGAACAGAAGAAGCAAAAAAAAAAAAAAAAAACAGGCGAAAAGGAGAAAGAAATATCCCCAATGTTGCCAACACAGAGGAGGAGAAGTCGAGAGGTCCATCAGCCGAGGGTACATCTGTGCAGCAGAGGGTGACGCCTGGCAGCTTCTGGCAACAGTGAAGGCGGCTGCTTGAACGGAAGGTCGTAGCAAAGGGAGTCAAGGTGGTGATAGGATGGACAGGATGGGAGGAGTGGGGAGAAGGATGATAATGAGAGAGAGAGAGAGAGAGAGAGAGAGAGAGAGAGAGAGAGAGAGAGAGAGAGAGAGAGAGAGAGAGAGAGAGAGAGAGAGAGAGAGAGAGAGAGAGAGAGAGAGAGAGAGAGGCTGAGAAGATGGCGACAAAGATGAGGAAACAGAGAGGATAGATAAATAAATGGAGGAGGAAGCGGGGAAGGAAGAAAAGGGAGAGTGGAAAGGCTGGAGAGAGAAGGAGAGAGGAAATATTGGAGATAGGCTTAGAGAGATAGGGAAAGAGAGACATAGAGGAGGCTTAAGAGATGGAAAGAGAAATGTTGGTGGAAAGAGAGACAGAAAAAGGAAAAAAAGGAGAAGATGGAGCAAGGAACGAAGGAAGGAGAAATGAAGGAAAAACCAGGGACAGTTAAAGGAGAAAAAAAAACGGTGAGCATAAAAAAAAAAAAATGAAATTCGGTGACCCAACATAAACTACCGAACAGAATATCCGTCCGAAAGCCACTCAATCGGCCAGAGTGACTCGCCGAACTGGTTGGGCCGCCGAGTCCTCCTAGATCGGGGTTACGCGTCAAGGTCACCGGCGGCGAAGGATCGGTGGACGCGGAGACGCCCCTCCCCGCCCGCGCCGCCCCTCCCCGCCCGCGCCGCCCCTCCGCCGCCTCCGCCTCGCCGCTAATCGGTCTCGCTCTTTGATTATCATCGCTGCTATCATTTTTACTATCATTACTATATTGTATGTAGGATTATTTTCCTCATCACTAATACCGTCGTCATTATTTCTATCTACAATCATCATTATTATTATTACTATAACTAGCATCATTTGCATATATATATCACTGCTGTTATCATTATCATCATTATTAGAGAGAGAGACTGAGACAGATAGATAGATAGAGAGAGAGAGAGAGAGAGAAAGATATAGATAGATAGATAGATAGATAGATAGATAGAGAGAGAGAGAGAGAGAGAGAGAGAGAGAGAGAGAGAGAGAGAGAGAGAGAGAGAGAGAGAGAGAGACGGACAGACAGACAGACAACGGGACACAGAGAGAAAAAGAATAAGCTGAAGAAAGTCATACAGAGAAAAAGAACAAATAAGCGATGAGAGACTTAGGAAAGAAAGAAAGAGAAAATTGTGCTGATGATAAAGAAGAAAAAACAAAGATTTGGCATAAGGTCTGGGCCAGGCAGTCATTACAGTATTTCTCTCCATCAACATTCCTGCATCTTTCAACTCTACTTCTTAATCTTAAGCATTCTTGCAACGCCTCGCTTCTTTCTTTTCATTATCTTTATTCTTTTCTTCGTTTTCATCTATTTACATTTCTATTTCCAATGTTGTCAAGACTGCTGTGATCTCTCCCTCCCTCCCTCACCCTCTCTCCTTCCCTCCTTCTCACCCTCTCTCCCTCCCTCATTCTCTCTCTCTCCTTTCTCTTTCTTCCTCCCTCCCTCCCCCACACTTCCACTCTCTCCTCTCTCCTTCCCCTACACTTCCTCTCTCTCCTTTCCTCTCCCTCTCCCTCCCTCCTTCCTTCTTTCCCTCCCTTCCTCTTTCTCTCTTCCTCCTTCCCTCTCCCTCTCTCTCTCCTTCTCACTTCCTCCTTCCTTCCCTCTCTCTCTTCCTCCTTCCTTCTTTTCTTCCCCCTCCCTCTCTCTCCTTCCCACATCACCCTCCCTCTCGCTCTCTCTCTCTT
>NC_051411.1:11715904-11718404 GCF_015228065.2 Penaeus monodon
ATTCTCATGATGCTTTTTCTCAATCAATCGCTGTATTATAACTTATATCTGTTTTCCTTCCTTCTCCGCTCATTCTCTTCCCCCAAATATTTTCTTGTTATTTTTTTCCCTTTCTTTCTTTTTTCTCCTCTTCTGTTTTCTTCCCTCGCCCTCCATCCGCAGGATGACCTGAAACTGCACAGGAAACCCGAGACATATTTTCCTGCTGACCTGGCCCAGGTGATCCCCCCCTCTCCTCCTCCTCCTCCCTCCTCCTCTTCCATCTCCTCCCCCTCCTCCTCCTCTTCCATCTCCTCCCCCTCCTCCTCCTCTTCCATCTCCTCCCCCTCCTCCTCCTCTTCCATCTCCTCCCCCTACTCCTCCTCTTCCATCTCCTCCTCCCCCTTTTTATACCCCTTCTTCCTCTCACTCCAAACTCTCCCTCTTTCTCACACCCTATGCTAGATAAGGGCATATTTTTCCTATTTTCTTTTATCCCTATCTCCTTTTCTGTGTCTTCAGCTTCCCACTTTTTTCCTCTTCATCAGTTTCTTTTCCATTATTTTTCATCTCTCTATCTCTGTGTCCTCTCTTCTTTCCATCCACCTTCCTGTTTTCTAGTCTCTTTAGTTTTCTGCTCCTCCCATCTCTATCTCCCTGTTCCTCCTTCTCTCTCTTTGTCATTTATTCCCCTCTCTATTCTCTTCCCTATCCTTTCCTCTCTCAATCTATGTTTTTCCTCTTTCCCTTTCCTATCTTCCCATCTCCATCTGCCTTTCTCTCTTCATCTTCACCTTTCTCTCTCACTTTCTAACTCCTTCTCTCTCTGTCTCTTTATCCACCCCTCTCTGCCTTATCTCTCTTCCTATTTTTTTCATCTCTATCCTTCTGTCCTCTTTCTCTCCTATTTTCTGTCTCGCTGCCTACCATTCTTTCGCTCGTCCCATTTTTATATTCCTTGGTCTTATCTCTGTCTCTCATTCATTTTCCTGTTTTCTCTTCTCTCTCTCTTCTCTTATTCCTTTATCTCTCTATCCTCTTTTCTCTCCTGCACCTATCTTCCTATATTCTCTCTGTCTCTCTGCCCCCTCCCTTTTCCTTTCGTTCATCTTATTTCTCCTCTCTCTCTCTCTCTCTCTCTCTCTCTCTCTCTCTCTCTCTCTCTCTCTCTCTCTCTCTCTCTCTCTCTCTCTCTCTCTCTCTCTTTCCCTTTCCCTTTCCCTTTCCTTTTCCTTTTCCCTTTCCCTATCCCTATACCTATCCCTTTCGCTCTACCTCTCCCTCTCTCCATCCATCTTCCTAGTTTCTCTCTTTATCTATCCCTCTCTCCTCTCTTCTGTTCCTCCATCTATCTTCCTATCTTCTCTCTCTATCCATCCCTTTCTCATCTCTCCCTCCACCCATCTTCCTATCTTCTCTCTCTATCCATCCCTTTCTCCATCTCTCCCTCCACCCATCTTCCTATCTTCTCTCTCTATCCATCCCTTTCTCATCTCTCCCTCCACCCATCTTCCTATCCTCTCTCTCTATCCATCCCTTTCTCATCTCTCCCTCCACCCATCTTCCTTGTCAACAATACGTAGCAAGACCGGACGGTGCACTTCACACCCCCGTCCAAGCAGCCGCCCTTCTCCTTGGGCAGGACGCAGATGTCGCCCGGCTTTCCCTTTTCGCACAGGAATAAACATCCGCCCTCGAAGGGAACCGCCGCAGAGAAGGACACGTCCATAAGACAGAGGGGAGAGAGAGACACGGCAGACAGACCAAGCCACACAGGGTCCAGCGCCACTACCTCGTCCTCGATCCGGGGGTCTCTTGGGGGTCACGTTTACCTTCAACAATAAACCATCAAGCTAAGACCCCTTTTATTGAACCGCCCAAGTCCATCTCTCATCTCGCTCACATCTGGTGACAGCGGTGCTCCCAACCTCTCGTGTCGCTCATATTCTGGTGGCTTGCGGTGGTCACTCGCTTACAGTTCTATCTTCTCTCTCTGTCTATCTCTCTCCCCTCTCTCCCTCCACCCATCTTCCTATCATCTCTCTCTATTTATGTCTCTCTCCTATCTCCCTCCGCCCATCGTCCCTGGTCTAAGCCTCCCCAGCAAACAAGGCAAGAACGGAAACTAAAAAATCAATAGAACCGAAAGTCCCGTCTTGTTCTGTAGGATCCCGTTACTTACCGAACCTCAGGAGACACCAAGGATGCGGAGGAGTGAGTGAAGGATGTGATAACGGGAGGAGTGTAACACAGAGTGATAAAAAGTGGATTATTCGTAAATATGCTGAGGGTTACTTATGAGTGAGTGCTTGTGTGTGCGTGTGTGTGTGTGTGTGTGTGTGTGTGTGTGTGTGTGGGGGCTGTGGTGTGTGTGTGCGTGTGTGTGTGTGTGTGTGTGTGTGTGTGTGTGTGTGTGTGTGTGTGTGTGTGTGTGTGTGTGTGTGTGTGTGTGTGTGTGTGTGTGTGTGTGTGTGTGTGTGTGTGTGTGTGTGTGTGTGTGTGTGTGTGTGTACGTGCTCAT
>NC_051411.1:11728404-11743404 GCF_015228065.2 Penaeus monodon
TAAATCATCAGCTGTCACCTTGTCCACTTTCGCGAAAGAAGAGCCAAACCATATGGAATGCCTTTTTTTCCGTCTTTCACTTCCTTTTGCCTCCTTCCTTTCGCCATTTTCTTCGCCCTTTTCCTCCGATATTCCTTCATCTTTCTCTCTTCCCCTTCCTCGTCGTTTCTTCTTATCCCCCTTCGTATTTCCTTCGCTGTTGGTCTCCTCGCTTCCCGCTTTCTCTTTTTCGAAAACCAGTCCCATATTCTTTCATCGAATCAACCTGAACAGAATCCCGTTTTCTCCTGCGTGATGTCTCTCTGCTCATTGACGCGCGAGAGAACGTTATTTAATAACAAATAAAAAAAGAAAAGAAAATGAGTCCACTATTACACCGACAAGAATTATACCAGAGATGTTAACGGCAATAACAGAAATGTGAATTAATTTGCTTAATTCCGTTCGGTAGTGAATAATCACCCGAAAATGATATCTTATCCTGAGGCCGCAAAAAAAAAAAAAAAAAAAAAAAAAATGATGATAGTAATATTTAATGAATGAGTAATAATATGATAGTAGTAGTAGCTGTTATAATGATAGAGTAAATTATAATAATAATGATAGTGATAATAATGATAATAATAATAATGATAACAATAGTAATGATAATGATAACAATATAAATAATGATAATGATAATAATAACAATAATAGTAATAGTAGTAAAAATATAAATAATAATACATTATTATCATCATTATTATCATAATCGCCATTATTATTATTATTATTATTATTATTATTATTATTATTATTATTATTATTATTATTATTATTATTGTCATTATCGATTATTGCGATTAATAATAATAATAATAACAATAATAATATAAATAAACCCCAAAAAAAAGTTTACAACAAATAATAATTAACACAACAATATAATAATGGATATATAATAATGATAATAATATAATAATAATAATGTAATAATGATAATAATATAATAATAATAATAAAATAATAATAATAATAATAATAATAATAATAATAATAATAATAATAATAATAATAATAATAATAATAATAATATAATAATAATCAATAATAATAATAACGGTAATGAAAACGATAATAATAACAAGAAGAAGGAGAAGAGAAGTATCTTAAGAAGTTATGTTACATCAGCTCAGGTACAGACTTAATGACATTTCAGCATTTCCTGTCGATGATACATCTCGCTCTGAAGAAAAACGCAAACGGTTGGTATCTTTAACATTTTATTTTATCCTCCACAAGTTATTAAGACTTTCTGTTTTCTTTGAAGGAACCACACTTCCGTTTTCTTTTATGATGTTTTAGGGTAACTATTCAAATTTCTCTGGAAGTTTTGACGTCATTTCAGAGAGAGAGAAGAGAGAGAGAGAGAGAGAGAGAGAGAGAGAGAGAGAGAGAGAGAGAGAGAGAAGAGAGAGAGAAGCGAGAGAGAGAGAGCGAGAGAGAGAGAGAGATGTAGAGAGAGAGAGAAGAGAAGAAGAAGAGGGAGAGATAGAACGAGAGAGAGAGAGGAAGAAAGATAAGAATAATAGGATAATGACAGTTGATATAGAGAGGGGGGGAGGGAGATAGGAAAGAAAGAAAGAGAGAAAAGATAGATAGAGAGAGATAGAGAGAGATAGTAAAGAGGAGAAGGAGATAGAGAGAGAGATAGAGAGATAGGAGATAGATATAGATATAGAGAGAGTAGAGAGATAAAAAGAGAGAGAAGAGAGAGAAGAGAGAGAGAGAGAGAGAGAGAGAGAGAGAGAGAGAGAGAGAGAGAGAGAGAGAGAGAAGGACAGCCAAACAGAGACAGAAAAATAATTTTAATAAAAAACAAACAAACCTGTCATCATACACAATCCCCAAGCATGACAAGCATTATTCCATGAATGAATGACAAGTGTGGGTGGGGTCAGACCGTGACCTCTGACCTACCTTAAAGGTCAAGTCCGATTTCAAGGCTGATTAAAGATGAGCTAACCCTCTAAGTGATCTAAACAGTCATTGGCCCACAAACGTTATTAAGACGCATTACACACATAAATGCGCAGTCAGTTAAGGTGCACAGCTGTGTTAAATAGATAACGCAGAATCTATTATTCTATAATTATTCTATTATGCTGTATCCTCTTCTTCCCCTAATCTCACTCTACATCGTTAGGCCTCGTGGACAATGCATAGGTCTATATACATCTGTTTCCCCCATATCAAAGCGTTTTAGAATAACGTACTGGAATGGGTCTCTACGTATGACTGGATATACATGTATTTTAAGTGTATGTTATCATTATTAATTTTTTTTAAGAAATGCAGAAATTAGTTATTACGTTAGGCTATACTATGCGATGTATGTAATAATCGGACATAATGCTTGGCGTTTGTCATGTGGTCTCGTGGTATAATAGACGAGAGAAGCTTAATGAACCAAGGGAAACGTTGAGTAAATAACAGGAGGCGTGGATAAGTGATGAATGTTTTGATTAAGAAAGATTACGGATGAGATAGGAAGATACGGTGTGTGTGAGAGAGGTCTAGGATAAATAAGGACGAAGGGGAAAAAGTGGATTAAACGAATAAATAGAGGAGGAAGGTAAAGAGAAAGGGGGGAAGGGGGAGGTAAAAGAAGGAGATGGAGAGAAGGACAGAGAGAGAGAGAAAGAAAGAGAGAGAGAGAGAGAGAGAGAGAGAGAGAGAGAGAGAAAAAGAGAGAGGGAGAGAGAGAGAGAGGAAGAGAGAGAGACAGACAGACAGACAGACAGACAGACAGACAGACAGACAGACAGACAGACAGAAACAGAACCAGAGAAACAGAAAAAAAACAGAAGACCAGAGATAAAGCTCGAATAAGCGAAGGGATGAGACAACGAAAAGGTGAGCTAATCCTCGTAGACGACGATTGTCATCGCCCAATGAAGATCCATAATCACACACGCGGCGTGCACAAAGGCACAAAGGAACGAAAAAAAAAGTAACGCGTTCGGTAAAACACCTCGAGTGGAATGACAAACTTACGCACGTTGATATAGGGAAAAAGAAAGAGAAAGAAAGAGAAAAAAAGAGAGAGGAAGATAAAGACAACAAAAGAATTAAAAGACCTGGAAAGAAAAAGAATAGACAGATCATATAGTTTTTTTTTTTTTTTCCTTTCGTCTCTTTCTCTTTATTTCTTTCTCTCTCTTCTCTTCTTTTGTTTCTCTGTGTCTCTATTCGGTTTTCCTCTCTCTCCTGCTCTCCACTCTCTCTCGTCTCTCTCTCTCTCCTCTCTCTCATTGTCTTTTCGTTCTTTTCTTTCTCTCGTCTCTCTCTCATATCTTTTTTCGTTCTCTCTTTCATCTCTCTAATCTCTTCATTCTTTTCTCTTTCGTTCTCCCTCTTCTCTCTCTCTCCCCTCTCCCACTCTCCCCATCCTTCTCATCTCTCTCTCTCTCTCTCTCCTCTCTCATCTCTCCTCTACGTCCTCTCCTCGCCTCTCTCCCCCTCTTCGCTCCTCGCCAACTCGCCACCTCAGCATCTTTCTCGATCTCTCCCTCACTTTCTCTACCGCTCCCTCGCTCTCTCCCGTCCTCAACGTCTCAGCATCCTCCCCCTCTCTTGCTCTCTCCATCCTTCATCTCTCTCTCATTCCTCTCTCCAGTCCTCTATCCTCCTCCTCTTCTCACAAATCTCTTCTCCCTACCTCTCGCAGTCTCTCTTGTTTTCTCTCCTCTCTCTCTCTCGCTGTCATCTCTTCTCCTCTCTCTCTCTCCTCGCCTCCTCACCTCCTCCTCTCAGATTCTCGCTCGTCTCATCTCTCTTCTCCGCCTCTCGCTCCGCTCAACTCCCCCCCCGTCTCCTCTCTTCTCTCTCGTCGTCCCTCTCCGTCCTCTCATCCTCATCCCGTCCTCTCCTCTCTCTCTCTCATTCGTCGCTCTCTCTCTCAATCGAAACTCTCCAGCTCAGCTCTCTCCTCTCTACGTCCTCTCTCTCTCCCTCCCCTCTTCTGCTCAAGTCTCTCTTTCTTTTCACTGTACTCCTTTTCTCTCTCCCCAGTCTTCCTCTCCTCATCTTTTTCTTCTTTCCTTTTATCATTGCTTTCCTCTCTCGCCCTCCCTCCTCCTCTTCTTGCTCCTCTTGGCGCTCTTTTTTCCTTTCTTTCTTCCCTTCTCGCCCTCTCCGTCTCGCCACCTCCTCACTCCTCCCTCTCTCTCCTCTCTCTGCCTCTCTCTCATTTCCCCTTTCCCCTCTCTCTCACCTCGCTCCCTCTCTCCCTCTCTCTCTCGTCTCTCTCTGTGTTTCTCTTCTTTCTCTCTCTCGTCCCTCTCCTCTCTTCTACTCTCTCTCCCCTCTCTCTCTCATGCTCTCCTCCGGACTCTCCTCATCACATCTGCCTCCTATCTCTCCTCTCATCCTCCGTCTCCCCGTCTCTCTCCCCTTCGCTCACCTCTCCCCTCCTCACCCTCTCTCTCTCTCTCCTCCTCCTCCTCTCTCCCCCTCTCTCCGCTCAGTCTCTCAATCCTTCGTCTCGCTCTCCTCCGTCTCCTCCCTCTCCTCCCTCCGCTCTCTCCCGCTTCTCAAGCCTCGCTCTTTCTCTCTCTCATCCTCTTCTCTCGTCCTCTCCCTCTCTCCTCCCCCTCCTCTCTCTGTTCTTCTTTCTCTTCTCTCCTCCTCTCATCTCGCTCTCCACCCCGGACTCTCTCTTCAACTCTCCTGCTCTCTCCTCCTTCTCTCTCCTCCTCTTCTCCCCTCCTCCTCTCTTCTCTCTCGCTCTCTCTCCTCTCTCCTCTCCTCCCACTCTCGCGTCTCTCTTCCTCTCCCCTCCGTCTCCTCCTTCCCCCCGTCTCTCTCTCCCTCCTCCTCCTCATCTCACCTCTCTCTCTTCCTCTCTCTCCCTCTCTCCTCCTCTCTCTCTCTCCTCCTCTCTCTCTCCCTCTCCTTCTCGCCTCTCCTCTCCGCGCTCTCCTATCCACCTCCTCCTCTCTCTCTCCCCTCTAGAAAACTCCTCTTCATTATCCTCCCCTCTCTTCCTCTCTCCTCCTCCCTCTCATCTCTCCATCCTCCCCCAGCTTCTCATCCTCTCCATCATCTCATTCATCACGCGGGTGTTGTTCTACTCTCTCGTCTCCTCTCTCAGTCCATCTCTCTCTCCTCCTCTCCTCCTCTCTCCCTCTCCCTTTCTCACTCTCCCTCTCCTCTCTCTCTCTCATCTCGCTCACTCTCTCACTACTCCCTCTGCTCTCCTCATCTCTCTCCATCACCTCCCCCCTCCTCGCTCCTCTCTCACTCTGTCTCTCTCTCTCCTCCTCGCTCTCTTTCTCCTCTACTTCCTCCTCCCGCCTCTCTCTTCATCCTCTCCCCTCTCTCCTCCCCTCTCCCCTCTCCTCTTCCTCTCTCCGTCCCGCCTCCCTCGTCTCTCCATCTCTCCTCTCTCTCTTCTCGTCGGTCTCTCTCTCTCCTCTCGTTCACTCTCACTCTCTCCCCACTCTCTCCCCCTCCCCTTCTTTCTCGCTCTCCTCTCGCGGCCTCCCCTCTTCTCTCTACTCTTCCGCGGCTCCATCTCTCTCCCCCCCTCATCTCTCTCTCCGCTCCTCCTCTCCTCTCCCTCCCTCTCCTCTCCTCTCTCTCCTCCTCTCCTTCCTCTCTCCTCTCATCTCTCTTCTGTCTGTCCTCTCTCTCCTCCTCTCTCTCCTCTCTCGTCCGTCTCCTCTTTCTTCTCTCTTTGTCTGTCTGTCTGTCTCTCTTCTCTCTTCTCTCTCTCATCCTCTCCCCTGCTCGTCCCTCCGTTCATCCCTCTCTCTTCCTCTCCAATCTCTCTCTCCTCCTCTATCTACTATCTATCTATCTATCTATCTATCTATCTCTCTTTTTTCCCTATCTTTCTTTCTTCTCTCTTTCTCCTCTCTCTCTCTCCTCTCTCCATCACTCTCCATCACTCTCTCTCTCTCTCTCTCTCCTCTCGTCTCTCGTCTCTCTCAATCTCTTCCTCGTGGTCTCTCTCCCCTCTCCTCCTCTTTCTTTCTTTCCTTTTCTCTCCTCTTTCTTTCTTCTCTCGTCCTTTCCTCTCATTTTCTCTCTCTCGCTCCCGCCCTCCTCCTCTCTCTCTCTCCCTTCCTCCCATCTCTCCTCTTCTGGTCTGTCTGTCCTGTCTCAGTCTCTCTCTCTCTCCTCTCATCTTCTTCCCGCTCGTCCTCTCTCTGTCTCCTCCTCCCGTCCTTCTCCTCCTCTCTCTCTTCTCTCTCTCTCTCCCCCTCTCCACTCTCTCTCCCCATACATCCTTCGCTCCTCTCCTATCTCCTCGCTCCTCCTCTCGTCTTCTCGTCTCTCTCCCTCTCGTTTCTCCTCTCTCGTCTCCTCCTCTCTCCCCTCTCATCCTCCTCTCTCGCCTCTTCTCTCTCCTCTCTCATCATAGTCTCTCTCCAACTCTCGTCACCTCGGTCTCATCCGACTCTCTCAACTCTCATCTCTCTCGCTGCCATTCTCCCTTCTCTCCATCTCTCCTCTCTCTCTCTCTCCCTCCTTCTCCCCGCATCCCCCTCCTCTCCTCTCTCTCCCTCTCTCCTCACTCCTCTGCTTCTCTCCTCTCTCTCTCTCTCAATCTTGCTATCGCCTCTTTCCTCTCCTCATCCCCCTCTTTCTTTTCTATCCTCTCTCCTCTCTTCTGCGTCTCCACTCTGTCTGTCTGCTGTCTGGTCTGTCTCTGTCCCCTCTGTCTCTCTGCTCCTTCCTGTCTCTCCTCACCTCCTTCTCTCTCTCTCGTCCTTCTCTCTCTCTGGTCCGTTCTCTTCTCTCTCCCTCTTCTCATTCCCTCTCCCTCCTCTGCTCTGTCCTGTCTCCTCTGTCTGTCTCTCTGTCCCTCCTCCCTCTTCTCTCCCCACTGTCCTTCTCTCTGATCTCTCCATTCTCTCTCCCAACCACGCTTCCCTCCTCCCCTCTCGGTCTCTCAGTCTCTCTCTCTCTCTCTCTCCCTCTCCTCCCTCCTCTCCTACCTCTTCGTCTCATCTCTCTCCTCACTCGCATCTCTCCTCTCTCTCTCCTCTCTCATCTCGGCTCTCTCTCATCATCTCTCTCTCTCTTCTTCTTTCTCCTCCTCCTTTTCGTTTCTATTCATTCTACTTTCTTTCTTCTGCCGTCTCTCTCCTCATCACGTCTCCTCGTCTTCTCTCTCCAGTCTCTCTCGTCTCTCTCTCTCTCCTCGTCTACATCTCTCTCCCAATCCTCTCTCTCTATCCATCTCTCTCTGTCTGTTCTGTCTGTCATCTTCTCCTCTCTCTCTCTCCTCTCTCGTCCCTCCTCTGCTCTCTCCTCCCGCTCACCGGCGTCTCCGTCTCGTCTCAATCTCTCTCTCTCTCTCCCTCTCTCCTCCCTCTCCCTTTCTCCTCATTCCCTCCCTCCCTTCCTCTCTCCTCTCCCTCTCCCTCCTCCCGTCCGTTATCCCTCCCTCCCTCCCTCCCTCCCTCCCCTTCCCTCCCTCTCCCTCCCTCCCTCTCTCCCCATACAGCAGAACAGCTGAAGCCTTGTGAATAATTGAGGAATTGAACATACGGGAATGGCTGAAGCTGATGTATTAAAGTCTTTTGCCTGTGGAAGTCAAGTGATTGTACATCACGGGAGATCTCGCGTGATGTTGGTGGTGGTGATGGTGATGTTTTGGTGGTGGTGGTAGTGATGGTGATGTTGGTGGTGGTGGTGATGATGTTGGTGGTGGTGGTAGTGATGGTGATGCTGTTGAAATGGTGATGTCGGTGGTAGTGATGATGTGGTGATGGTGGTAATAGTGATGGTAATTTTGCATTTTATATCCCTATACTTTCAAGTGTTTGATATTTTTTAAACAATGAAATCCATGACGTAATCATTGCCTATATTCATCCTCCAAACGAAGTTCTTGCTTTAGATTACGATACACACTCCTACTATTTCTTCTCTGCAGCCTCGAACGAACCCCTCACCCGTCCGTTTTAGTAAGCGCCGAGCCTCCACTTCTACAGAAGAGGATGAATAACTCGCGAGAAGTGCCGGGGCGGGCAGCCGTGGACGCCATGTTGGCTCGTGGGAAATCGCCCTCAGCTTCGAACGGCGGATCATATCACAAACGGGCTAAAAAAAAAAGGGACCGTGCCTTTACGAAACTCATAAAAAAAATATAACGAAAACAAACCAAATCAACAAAAATCATTAGTAACAACAACAACAAAAATTCAACAACGACGGTCCCGCGTTAACAAGGTTCTCCGTCCTCCACCCACCCCTCGCCACCGAAAGACAAAGCTCCGGAAATTTCGAAAGGAAAACGACCCGCCATTTTTGCACCTTTTCGAGACCAAATACCCTCTCTCCCGAAGCCCTGTCAGAGAGTGATGGGCTCCGCTCTCTCTCCGCCCACGCCCCGGGGAAGAGCTATTCGTCTCCTCGCCCACGATCCTGCTAGGCCACACGTCCACAAACCTGCTATGCTTCTCCTTTACTGTTACGGCCCACGAACCTGGTAGGTTTGGCCCACTACGTACTGTTTGGAGGCTACCCTCGCTTCTTCACGTGCTCGCTTCTTCTTCACGCCCATAAACCGACACCAGCTAGGGCCACCGGCGGGCACGCCCCACACTCTTCTCTGGGGCTTGGACGCTTTTCCTCACTATCCCGTACGACACTTCACGCCCCACAAATAATCCTCACTTAGGTCCCTTCCTTCCCTTGCCGAGAGTTGGTGTGATTTGATTGGTCCAAGATTGTGAAAAGGGCGAGGCTTTTTGTTTTCGTGGATTGAAAATATAAATATGATGCATTTATCCCACCTTTTCCTTTTTTTTTTTTTTTTTTTTTTTTTTTTTTTTTTTTTTTTTTTTTTTTTTTTTTTTTTTTTTTTTTTTTTTTTTTTTTATTTTTTTTTTTTTTTTTATTTTGTTTTTTTTTTTTGTTTTTTTTTTTTTTTTTTTTTTGTTTCCTTTCTCATCTTCTCTCGTCTTCTCTCTCACTCTTTCCTTTGTTTATTTTTATTTCTTTTTTATTTCCCCTCCGTCCTCCTTTTTGATTTTTATTTTCCCTCCCCTCCGTCCCCCTCGCCCCTCCGTCTTTCCCGTCTTTCTTGTGTTATATTATTTTTCCCTCCTATTTCTCCCTATTCGCCCTCCGCCCCCTCTTTTTTTTTTTTTTTTTTTTTTTTTTTTTTTTTTTATTTTTTTTTTCTTTCCCCCTTGTTCTTTTCCCTCTTTTTTCTTTCCCTCTTTTTCCCTCTTTTTTTTTCCCTCTTTCCATGTCCCATCTCCCCTCTTTTTTTCTCTTTGTGTTTTTTTCCTTGCCTTTAGTTTTAAGAGAAGTTAAGTAAAAATAACTTTCCTTTTTCCTTTATTTTCTCCCCTTTAGGAGTTTTTTTTTAAGAGAATTTTTAAGATAGTTTTTTATTAGCTGTAGGTTAGCTTAGCTAAATTAGTTATATAAGCTGTAGAAGCTGGTTATGTTGGTCTTTCGTTTTCCCAGTTTTTTTCTCTCTCTCTCTTTTATTCACTTTGCTCTTTATTTTGTTATATTTCGTTCTATCTCTTTCCTCTTTTCGTGTATACTTTCACCCTTTTCAGGAGTCTTTTTTTCCCTTCTTTTTTTTCTTTGGTTTTAAATTAATTCGCTTTTTTCAGATGTCCTTTTTTCTCTTTTTTTCGCATTTCTTTCCCCTATTTTATTTCCTTTTTTTCATTTTTGTTTCCCTCTATTTACTTTTTTCAATTCTTCGTTCTCCTTTCTCCTTCTATTCTCCTCTCCTCCCTCTTATCCTTTTCTCCTTTTTCCTTTCTCTTTTTTATTCTCCTTCTCCTCCTCCATGCTCCTTCTCCTCCCTCTTCATCCTTTTCTCTTTTCCTCTATTCAACCTATGGGTCACATACCCTGCCTGTCCTTTTGTGTGCCTCTATTCTCTCTCTCTCCTCTCTCCTCATCTCTCTCCTCTCTTCCCCTCTCATCTCTCTCGCCCTCATCCTCTCTCTCTCTCTCCCTCATCTCTCTCTCATCCCTTCTCCTCTCTCTCTCCTCTCTCCTCATCTTCCCGCTCAATCTCTCAAATCTCACGTCGCTCTCTCTCTCTCCCGACTCCTCTTCTCTCTTACAATCTCATCTCCTCTCATCTCTCTTCATCTCGTCGTCTCTCTCCCCTCTCTCTCAGTCCTCTTCTCTCTCTCCTCTCTCTCTTCTCCTTCTCATCTCTCGTCTCTCTTCTCTTTCTCTCTCTCTCTCATCACTCCTCATTCTCCCTTCGTGTTAGTTGACTTGTTCTCTCTCTTCTCATCTCCCTTTTCCTCTCTCTCTTCTCTTTTCCCTCTCTTCTCTCTCTCTTCTGTCTCCTCTTTGCCTCCTCCTCTCTCTCATCTCTCTTCCTCACGTTCTTCTCTCTCCCTCCCCTCGTCATTCATCCACTCACTCTCTCGTTCTGGTTTCAGTTCTTTCTCTCTTCTCTCACCGTCCTCGCTCTCCCGGCCCCCCTCGTCGTCTTCGTCTTGCCTGAAAATCTCAGTCGGTAGGTATGCGCTTTCTCTCTAACTCCTCCCCCGTGGGTCGTCCAATCCTCTCTCATTCTCCTCGTCTCGTTTGTCTCTCTCCTCTGCTTTGGGCATCGAGATAGATAGCATACTTTGTAAATTCTCTCTCTCATCTTTCCTCTCGTCTATCCCCACTTAGAATCCTTCGTCCTCTGCATTCTATCGGCGTTTCTTCTTTCTCACTGTCTATCTGCTCCTTTCCATTTCTGCATTCCTGCTCGCCTCTGCTTTTTTCCCCCTTTCTCCGCGACAAATCTCGCGTTATCTATGTCTCTCAGAAGCTCTCCATTCTTGCCATAGTGTGCGAAGCAGATCACATTTAAAGGGAATAATCTGAAGCACCTTCGCATGCAAGTCGTCCCTCGAAATTGATACCTCTTCTCGCCCTGCTGCTTTGTCCGCAATGCGTAAGTCTTCACCCTTTCTGCTTTCGCCAACCCTTTGCTGCTTTTCCTCCCCTCTTCGCCTTGCTTCACCCTGATTCACTTTCCTCTCTTCATCCTTAGTCCGCTTTCCTCTCTTCTGTTCTAAGCTCATCTTTTCTTTTCCCCTCTTCACCCTTATTCTTTTTTTTTCCCTCTTCACCCTACTTCACTCTTGTCCCCCTTTCCCCCTCTTCTCCCTTAGTCGCCTTTCCCCTCACCCCTCACCATTAATTAACCTTTCTCCTCTTCACCCTTAGTCTCTTTTCTCTCCTTCCCGCTACTTTCAACCCTTAGTTCCCTTTTCCCCCTCTTGCTCCGCTTATTATTCGCTTTCCGCTGTCACCATTAGACGGTCCTATAATTTATCGTCTTTCTCCTCTATCACTCCTTAGCTCTTTTCTTCACTCTCCTTCACCCGACTTTTCCACCCTTAGTCCCTTTCCCCTGCTTACCCTTTTCTCTTTCCCTTTTCTTCAACGCCTGACTTCACCTTTGTCTCCTTCTCCTTATCACACTTAGCTTTATATAATCTTTGTCCTTTTCCTTTCCCCCTTTCCCCTCTGGGCATCCTAGCTTCACCCTTAAGTCCCTTTCTTTCCTCTCTTCCCCCTTTCCCCCTAGCTTCAACCCTTGGCCCCTGCTACCCCTGCTTCACCCTCTCCTACCCGCCGCACGGGGCTCCGAGTTTCATCACCATGGATATCCATTCCACCTCGTCCGAGCTAGGTCAATTTAGTAGGCCCTAATTCAAGATCATTCACCCTCGCAATCACATCTTGCCTGGAGGCACTTCCCCAGATCTTCCCCCTCTTTCCTACTCTTCCTCCCCGTCCCCTCTCTTCCTCCCCTCTCCCCCCTCTTCTCCAGTTTCCTTTCCGCTTCATCTCCCCTTCCCCTCGTTCCTTCTTTTTTTCTCCTCTCTTCCCTCCTCATTTCCTCCCCTTCCCCATGCTTCCTCCTTTTCATCTTCCTTTCCTCTCTTCCTCCCCTTATCCCTTCCTTTCCGATTCCTACTTTCCTAATGATCCCCTCTCCTTCCTTCTCCCCTCTTCCCTCCTTTCGCTCCTTTCCCCTCTTCCCTCCTTTTCCCCTCTCCCTCCTTTCCCCTCTTCCTCCCCTTCCCCTTCTTTTCTTTATTCCCCTTCTCCCTTCTTTTCTCTTCTTCCTCCCCTTCTCCTCTTCCTCTCTCCCCTTCTCCTCTTCCTTCTTTTTTTTCCTCTTCCTTTCCCTTCACCCATCTTCTTCTTTTATATCCTCTTCCCTTCCCTTTCCATCTTCCTTCTGTTTCTCCTCTTTCTTCCCTCTCCTGCCCCTATTCTCCCTATCATCTCAATCTTACCCTTTCCCCTTCCCTCTTTTCTGTCCTCTTTCTTCCCCCCCTTCCTTTCCGTTTCCTTCTTCCTCCTTGCCACTATTCCTTATTCCTCCCTCCCCTCCTCTTCTCCTTTACAACCCTCTCGTCTCTTCCCCTCTTCCTTCTTTTCTCCTCTTCCTCCCCTTCCCCTCTTCCTCCCCTCAATCCTTTCCGCCTCTCCCACTCTTCCTCTTCACTCACGCGTTGCGGCCCTATTCATCCTCACAAACTAAGAAATATTTTACTATCACTATATTGCATGGGCTCAGTTGGGTCTCGGATCGGCCTATATTATTTTGATTACCTGGGCTTCCTTATCCTTCCCCTTTGAGTTCTATAGGCCGAGTCATGGTGGCGTGATTAGATTTAAATTACTGTTGTTTTTGCATATAAGTTTGAATTACTTTAACTTATGGTGACGTCACAATAGCTTATAAATCATTTCACTCAATTGCAGCATATAGAATGAATACAATGAAACACCATCATGGCCAATATAGTTTTTTAAAATGCTTCTATAATGAGGAGTCTAATAATCACACGACATTATTGGTAATCCTAGAAACATGCATAATCTTGGAAACAGAATACCCGACAACCGAAGAATAATAAAAAGATGTGAAACTTCTAAAGAAAAAAAAATATATATATACCACCAACAATAAAAAAAAAAGAGAATGAAAGGAAAGACCGCTGAAAAGAAATGCCTCATTACCTGAAGCCGTTGCCATTAGTGATCCCTCGGCCATCCATAAAAGTGAGTCTAAGACAAACAAACCCCCCGGTAAAAAAAAGAAGAAAAAAAAAAAAAAAAAATCCCGCCAAAATCTGTAGTACACACCGACGTTACTTATGAAATGAAGTCAGGGGTGCCGAACCCGTAGGGATCTTTTTTTCCGGGTCCACAAGAGAAGAAATTTACAAAAGAAGTGTAGTGCACTTGTGAGTGATGTTTTTTTTTTCCTTCTTTCTCTTTCTTGTTTTTTTCCCTCCGCCCCTCTTTTCCTTTCCTTTAGTTTTAGCTGGTATTTTGGTCTTTCGTATTCCCAGTTTTTTTTTCTCTCTCTCTTTTATTCACTTTGCTCTTTATTTTGTTATATTTCGTTCTATCTCTTTCCTCTTTTCGTGTATACTTCACCCTTTCAGTCTTTTTCCTTCCTTTTTTCTTTGGTTTTATCGCTTTTTTCGCATTTCCCTATTTTCTTTCCTTTTCATTTTTGTTTCCTCTATTTACTTTTTTCAATTCTCCTCCCTCTTTCCTTTCTCTTTTCCTTTATTCAACCTATGTTCATCTGCCTGTCTATTTGTGTGCCTCTCTTCTCTCTCTCTCCCCTCTCTCTCTCTCTCCCTCATCTCTCTCTCTCTCTCCCTCATCTCTCTCTCTCTCTCTTCTCTCTCTCCCTCTCTCTCTCCTCTCTCTTCCCTTCTCTCTTCTCTCCTCTCTCTCTCTCTCTCTCTCTCTTTCTCTCTCTCCCACAGAATCCTTCCGTCTCGCATTCCCATCGCGTTTCTCTTCCACTGCACCCATCCCCCATTTCTCTCCCCTCGCCCTTTTTTTCCCCTTTCTCCCGACAAAAATCTCCGTTTACTGTACCAGCTCTCTCCCTCACCTTCCGCGTCTCCCCTCGAATTATCTTCCTCCCCCTCGCTTGGCCCTCGAGTCTCACCCTTTGCTGCTTTCCCCTCTTCGCCTTGGCTTCACCCTGATTCACTTTCCTCTCTTCATCCTTAGTCTCTTTCCTCTCTTCGTTTTAGCTTCTCTTTATTCTTTTTCCCCTCTTCACCCTTATTCTTTTTTCCCCTCTTCACCCTAACTTCACTCTTAGTCCCTTTCCCCTCTTCACCCTTATTCGCTTTCCCTTTTCTTCACCCTAGCTTCACCTTTAGTCTCCTTCTCCTTATCACACTAGCTTTAATCTTTGTCCTTTCCCCTCTTCATCCTAGCTTCACCCTTAAGTCCCTTTCTCCCCTTCCCCCTTAGCTTCACCCTTGGCCCCTCTCCCCTCTTCACCCTACCCACGCACGGGGCTCCGAGTTCACCCTGAATATCCATCACCCCGTCCGAGCTAGGTCTAATTTGTAGGCCTAATTCAACCTCGCAATCCATCTTGCTGGAGGCACTTCCCAGATCTTCCCCTCTTCCTCCCCTTCCCCTCTCTTTCCTCCCCTCCCCCCTCTTCCTCCAGTTTTCTTTATCCTCCCCTTCCCCTCTTCCTTCTTTTCTCCTCTTCCTCCCCTTCCCCTCTTCCTCCTTTTCATCTTCCCTTTCCTCTCTTCCTCCCCTTATCCCCTTCCTTCCGATTCCTACTTCCCTACTATCCCCTCTTCCTCCCTTCCCCTCTTCCCTCCTTTCCCCTCTTCCTTCCCTTTCCATCTTCCTTCTTTTCTCCTCTTCCTCTCCTTCCCCTATTTCTCCCTATCATCTTCCCTTTCCTCTTTTTCTCCTCTTCCCCCCTTCCTTCCGTTTCCTTCTTCCTCACTTCCACTATTCCTCCCCTCCCCTCTTCCGCCTCTCCCCTCTTCTTCCACTCCGCGTTGCCCTACTTCATCTCACTATATTTTACTATCACTAGGTATTGCATGGGCTCAGTGGGTCTCGAATAGGCCTATATTATTTTGATTACCTGGGCTATCCTTCCCTTTGAGTTCTATAGGCCTAGTTCAGTGGCGTGATAGGATCTATAAATTACTGTTGTTT
>NC_051411.1:11750904-11753404 GCF_015228065.2 Penaeus monodon
GGAGGGGGGGGAGGGCGGTGTGTTTAGGGGGGAAGTAACTCATTCACAGTCGTTGTTCAGCGAAACCGGACGACTCCCTGGTGCCTGCAGTGGTCGTGTGTTTGTTCTGGTCGTGTGTTTGTTCGGGTCGTGTGTCGTTTGGGGGTTGTTCGTGTGTTTTCGGTCGTTTTTGTTCGGGTCGTGTGTTCGTTCTGTCGTGTGTTGTTCTGGTCGTGTGTTTGTTTTGGGGCGTGTGTTGTTCTGGTCGTGTGTTTGTTTGGTCGTGTGTTTGTTCTGGTCGTGTGTTCGTTCTGGTCGTGTGTTCGTTCTGGTCGTGTGTTCGTTCTGGTCGTGTGTTCGTTCTGGTCGTGTGTTCGTTCTGGTCGGGGGGTTGGTTCTGGTCGTGTATTTGTTCTGGTCGGGGTGTTGGTTCTGGTCGTGTGTTTCGTTCTGGGTCGTGTGTTTGTTCTGGTCGTGTATTTTTTCTGGTCGTGTGTTTGTTCTGGTTGTGTGTTCGTTCTGGTCGTGTGTTTGTTCTGGTCGTGTGTTTGTTCTGCTCGTGTGTTCGTTCTGGTCGTGTGTTCGTTTGTGGTCGTCGTTGTGCGGACGGTTTTGAGATTTTAGGGATTTTTTGAGGTCTGGACAACATCACTTAGGGAATTTTCTTGGGAGGGGGGATTTCTCTAGGGATTTTTTTTTGGGGGGAGGGGGGATATTTTAGGGATTTTATGGTTACTGTAGATTTATTTATTTATTTATCTTTATTATTATTTTTTTTTTTTGGGGGGGAAGGGGAGGAGTTATAGTAACTACAGGAATTATTTAGGGATATTTTTAGGGGGAGGGGAGATTTTTTTTAGGGATATTTATGATAATGACAGGCATTTTAGGGATTTTTTTTTGGGGGGTGAGGGGGATATGCTATCAACGGAAAATATTTTTAATGATTTGTTCTATTTTATTCCTTATCTACTTATTTATTTATTATTATTAATATTTTTTTTTTTATATAATTGCACGAAGCATAGGAAAAAAAAATTATATCATACACTTTTTTTACTATAAATGACTTGTTAAAATCTTTTTCTTTTTCTTCTTCTTCTTCTTCTTCTTTACGCCCACATTTTTACTTGCTAACATTCCATCATTTTACTTCGTTTCCTGTATTTATTCTTTTAAAACCCTACTATCACTTCTTTCTATCTTTCTCTCCCCTTTCTTTATTTTCTTTGTTGGTTTACTTTATTCTTCTCTTCTTTCACCCCCCCCCCCTGTCATTTTTTTTTACCTCTTTCTCATTCTCTTTATCTGGTTTACTGGTTTATTCCATAATTATTTTATTCTATCTTTCTTTTACATATGTATTGCGTCTTTCGCCCCCCCCCCCCCAGCATCACTATTGTTATTTTTACTCCCTCCTCCCTTCCCTCTATCTACTTTATTGGCTTATCACTTACCTCCCTTCATTTATCATATTTTCCCATATTCATTGGATTATCCCATACTTTTTTTCCTTTTATCTTTCTTTATCATCTGTATTCTCCCTTCTACACCTCCCCCCCCACCTCAGTCGTAATCATTTTTATTTTCACTTCCACCTCCTTTTTTCTCCCTTTTCCCTCTACCTTTTTTATTACCTTATCTCTCACTTCCCTCCATTTATCACCTTCTCCCACTTTTCAAACCTTCAAGGACGACCTAGAGACCCTTCCTCTCGACGGTGTTCTTTTCTGGTCTCGAGAGCAAGCAATTGTGGAGCTTTTGTCTTGAGAGAATAGCACGGTCTTCCCTTCTCTCCTTCTCTCTTGTTCTCTTTGAAAATTTTATTTCTTCCTCCTTGTTCTCTCCCTTTTGTTTCTCTCTCTCTCTTTTGTTATTAGTTTCTTTTTTTTCTTGTCTCCCACTTTGTCGATTTAATTCTCTAGTTTTGCTCTTATTCCTTATTTCGTTTATTCTTTCTCTCTATTTCCGTCAATCCCTCTTTCATCTCTCGTTCCTTTTCAATATTTTCCTGTTTTTCTCCACTTCTCCCTCTCTCTCTGTCTCCCATTATTCCCTTCTCTTTTTCTTTCTCATTCTTTCCCCTTCTTCCACCCTCGATATTTCCTTTTTCCACTATTCTCTTTTTTCCCCTTCTCCCTCTCTCTTTCCCCTCTTTCTATCTCTCTCTGAATGTTACCTACTTTCTCTCTCTTTCATTCTTCCCTCTTCATGTCCCTTCTTTTCGCCTTTCTCTTTCTTTCCCCTTCTCCCACCTCTCTCTCTCTCTCCCTTTTTCATCCCCTCTCAACATTTCCTTTCCTTTCTTTTTTCTCCCTCCCCTTCTCTCTTCCTCCCTTTCCATTCCCTCTCTCAATATTTCCCTTCTTTTCCTCTTTCTCTCTCCTTCCTCCCCCCCCCCCTTCTATTCCCTCTCTCAATATATTCCTTCTTTTCCTCTCTCTCTCTCTCTCTATCCCCCCCATTTAGGAACCGTGAGAGAGCGAGTGTGTGTGTGTGGTTGAGAGGACGGAAGAGGATC
>NC_051411.1:11760904-11768404 GCF_015228065.2 Penaeus monodon
TCCCCCTCTTCCCCTCTTCCTCTCAAAAATCACCTCTCGTTCTTTGTCTCTCTCTCTTTCTCTCTGTTATGGGTCTCCGTTTTGCTTTTCGGAACTTGTCTTGGTATATACATGTGTGTACTGTATAAGTATGTACGTATGTACGTGTGATATATATAATTTAAAATATAATATATATATTATATATATATATATATAATATATATATAATATATATATATACATATAATATATATATAAATAATATATATACATATATATATATATATATATATATATATATAATATAATAACAATATATATATATATAATATATATATATATATATATATAATTAATATATAAATATAATATATATTATATTAATTTTATATACATATAATATATTTTTATATATACATATAATAATTTATATGTATAAAATATGATATTTTAATTATAATAATATATATATATAAATATATATACAATATATTTTAAATTATACATATACAATATATAAAATTTACATAATTATACATATATTAAATATACATATATATATATAAATATAATATATATATATTATCTATATCTATCTATCTTTTTATCTTTGTATATATATTTTGGTTTTTTTTAAAATTTTGTTTTTTATTTGTTATACATATATACATCATATAATAATACATATATAATCTATATATATATAATATATCATATTACATATTTATATATTAAAATATATATATATATATATATATATATATATATATAAATACATAATAATAATAATACAATATATCTTTTCCTTCTTTTTACTCTTCATCTCTTCTCTTTGCTCTCTTTCCTCTTTTATAATTTTTATTCATTATCCTTCCATATATAATATCCTATATATTTTCTATTTTAATATTATTTTTTTATTAAAATTTATATATATATATTATTATATATATAATATAATATATAATTATATATATATAGTAAAATATATATATATAAATATAAATATATAATATATAAAATAGATATTAATGATTACTATATAGAGATTATAATATTAAAATAAATTAACATATAGTTAATTTAAAATTACTAGTATAAAATATAGATAATATGTATAAAATATATAGATAGTAGATTAATAAAAACATATATAATATAAAAAACATATTATAAAATATATATTTTATATAATATTAGAAATATCGGGAAAGATATAAGATGACATAGTGATAAATGTATATGTTAGATGATGATGAGATATATATAAATATAATATATATATATACATACATATAAATATATTTATATTTAATTTATATAATAGTATTAGAATATATATATAGGGTTTTATATATATAATATATATAAATATATAGCAGTATATATATTATAGTTTATATATATAAAATATAATATAACATAAAATATAAAATAGAATATATATATAATATATATATAATAAGTATATATAGATAATAATATATAATATATATATAAATATATATATATATATAATGATTTTATATATTGTATATAGTATATTAATATATATATATATAATTTTATATATTTTATATATAATTATATTATATATAATAAATTTTATATTTTTATAACATATATATATATATATTTTTTTTCAAGTGCCCTGTCCCACCATGACGTTGGTGATCATGGATTTCCATGATTTTCTTGGCAATATAGAGCGGTGGTTTGCCTTGCCTTCCGCCCGGTGTTTTTTTTTTTTTTATCGAGTCACCATCTCTATTTACCCGGTTCTTGGGACCGCACTGACTTGGGCTGGCTGCCCCCAGCGCTAGGAGGCAATCGAGGTGAAGTTCCTTGCCCAAGGGAACAACGCGCCGGCCGGTGAAATCGAACCCTCGAACTCAGATTACCGTCGTGACAGTCTTGAGTCCGATGCTCTAATATATATATATATATATAATATATATATATATTTTATATATATATATATATATGTGTGTGGGGTGTGTGTGTGTGTGTGTGGGGGTGTGTGTATATATGTATATATATGTATATATATGTATATATAAAATATGTATATACATTCATATTATGTTATATATATCATATATTTTATAATTATATATATTTTATATTATATATATGTATATATATAAAATAAATGATATATATAATATATATATATATATTATATATATATTTTAATATATATATATATAATATGAAGAATAAAATAGAGAGAGAGAGAGAGAGAGAGAGAGAGAGGGAGAGAACACATATATACACACAATACCCATATATCTTCTTTCTCTTCCTCTCTTACTCCCTTACTCTCTTGCTCTCTTTTCTTTTTCTCATTTAATCTTTTTTATTCTCTCTCTCTCTCTCTCTCTCTCTCTCTCTCTCTCTCCCTTCTCCCATCTTCTCTTCCCTCTCCTTTCCATTCTTCCCTCCCTTTCCCCCTCCTTTTCCATCCATTTCCCTCTTTTCCCTCTCCCCTCCCTTCCCTTTTTGCTCTCTCCCTCTCCCATCCCCTTTTCCCCTTTCCTTTCCCTCCTTCCCCTCCTCCCTATTTCCCTTCTATCCCCTTTTTCCTTCCTCCCTTCCCCTTCCCCCTCCCTTTTATTCTCCTTCTCCCTCTTTTCTTTCCTCCCCCCTCTCACTTCCCCTTTCACTTTCTCAGTCTCTCCTCTCCCTCTCCCCCTCCCTCTCCCTCTCCCCCTCCCTCTCCCCCTCCCTCTCCCCCTCATCTCCCCCTCCCTCTCCCCCTCCCCCTCCCTCTCCCCCTCCCTTCTCACTCTCTCGTTCTCATCTAGTCTTTCTTTCTCCCTTAGAAGTAATATTAACAACAACAATACCTCACCGTTTCAGCTTGCAAGATCGCCTCACCTGCAAAGCAAATAATAATTAATGCAAAGGGAGAGAGAAAAAAAAAAAAAAAATGTTTTGAACGTTTTTTTTTTTCCTTCTAAAAATGTTTTCATCATATTCATTCTGGGTGTGGATTATTTCCTTGTTTTAGTATGCTTTTACTTGCTTAATTACTATTATTTTTTTTTTCTTAATGCAAGATGCACATATAACTTTAATTTGGCTCTTTGTATTCACTAGTGTTTTTTTTTTGGGGGGGGGGGCGTTGGGAAAAAATTTAAAGAGGTTTTTCCTGAGTTTGACAAGGGGGTTTTTTAAAAGTACCAATCGGGGGGGCCCAAAAATAACAACCCTTCCCCACGCACATACAACACCCACACCCCCCACACATACGCACACACAAAAAAACAAAACACACCAAAAACCAAACAAAAACAACCCCAAAAATAAACACCAAGCCCCACCCCCACAAGCACACAACACACACAAAGGCGCACACAGGCACACGCACACAGGCAAAACCACCCCACACAAGCACACACAAAAAGGCCACACACACACACAAGCCACCCCACACGGCACACACACCCAAGCACACACAAACCCACCCACACAAAACACCCACACCACACCACACACACCACACACCACACACACACACACACACACACCCCCCACACAAACACGCGATAGAAACAATAATTATTCATTATTTTTAAATGAGTGAAATAATGAAAACACTGAAAATGCTTACAAGTGAAAAATTATCATAATCACCCACGAAAAAAAAATAAGTACTAAAACCATTTTGATCATAAAAAATGATTTTCCCAAAAAACCAAAATTAAATAAGGTAAGAACAATAATAAGAAAAATAATAACAACAAATATAATAATTTTCTCACGTTGCTTCGCTTTTCCTTCCTCACAAATCGCCAGAATTATCGGGAAAAAACAGTCCTCTAGTATTATTAGATGTGGGGTTTGTTGACTGATCTTGCGGTGAAAAAGGAAAAGGATGAAGAAAGAAGAAAATAAGGAAAAAAAGAAGAAGAAAAGGAAGGGAAAGAGAAAGAAAAAGAAAGGGGAAGAGGAAAAAGGGGAAAAAAGGTTTTAAAAAAAGTATAAAAAAAAGGGAAAAGTAAGAAAAAAGAAAGAAAAAAGAGAGGAAAAAGAAGGAAAGAAGAAGAAAAAGAGAAAGATTAAAAAATAAAAAACAAAGGGAAAAAAAGAAAGAAAAAAGAAGAAAAAGAAAAAGAAGGCAAAGAGAAGAAAAAGAAGGAAAAAAAAAAAAAAACAAGAAAAAAAAAAAAAAAGTGTGATACGAAGCAAAAGAGGCGCATTCTATCTCGCGGCGCTGGAACATCTTGGCGGGTGTTTACAATGTCGCTGGAATTTAATTAGGCAGTTTTGATGAAAAGGGCCCGGTGTGGCAGGGGGCCCGTCGGGGCAAGAAGGCAAAAAGGGGGGGGAAAACGGGTTTTGGGATTTTTTTTTTTTTTTTTTGGGGGGGTCTGTCTGTTCCTTTTCTCCCCTCTACTGTCGGTCGACTACTAGCTCATTCTCTCTTTTTCCACCCCCTTTCTCGTCTCTCTGTCTCTGTCCCCTTCTCTCTCCCCCCTTCCCTCTCCCTCTCCCTCTCCCTCTCCCCCCCTTTTCCCCCCCTCTCCCTCCCCCTCTCCCCTCTCTCCCCTCTTTTCCCCCTCTTTTCTCTCTCTCTCTCTCTCTCTCCTTTTCTCTTTTCCTCTTATCTCCTCTCTCTCTCTTTCTCTCTCTTTTTTTTCTTTCTCTCTCTCTCTCTTTCTTCTCTCTCTCCTCTTTTTCTCCCCTTTCCCCCTCCCCTCTTTCTCCCCTTCTCTCTCTCTCTCTTTTCTCCCCCTTCCTCTCTCTTTTTTCCCCTCTCTTTTCTCTCTTTTCCCCTTTTTCTCTCTCCCCTCTCTCTTTCTCAAATTTTTTTCTCCCCTCTCTCTTTTAAACCTATCATCTATCTCTATCTCTATCTTTTTCCTTTTTGCCAAAATCAATCGGCCCGGTTGTATCAAAAAAAGGGGAACGTGAAAACTCGAGTATTTTTACTCTGAAATTTTTAAGGTCTTGGTGTCTACCCCCCTTTAAATTTAAATGCGGGGTTGGGTTTTTTAAAATTTCCTTTTTCCCATTTAAACTAAAAAAGTTTTTTTTTTTTTTTTTGGGCCCTCCTTCCCTTTGTTTGGTTTTGGAATGATGTGCAATTTCTTTTTTAGGGAAATTTTAAAAGCTATTTAATCCGACGGGAAAATTCGTGGCTTACTTTCTTGCAAGTCAATATTTAAACACTTTTAGTCATTCGAAAAGGGGCCCAATCTTAAAAAGAAGAAAAAATAAAAATGCTATTAAAAAATATTTTTATTTATTTTTTATAATAATAATAATAATAATAAACGTACCATAAACCAGAATAAACCTAGACACCACTTTTTCCCTTTATTTCTCCTCGAGACGACCCGCCATTCCGTTTCTCTCTGACGATGACCTTTTTCGCTTCCCACGCGCGCCTCTCCGTAAACATGAAAGAACAGGAACTCTCTCTCTCTCTCTCCGCTCTCTTTCTCTTTCTCTCACTTTCTCTCTCTCTGGCTCTCGCTCTCGTTCTCTCTCTCGCTCTCACTTTCGTTCTCTTCTTTTCTCTCGTTTTAACTCTCCCCTTCCCCTCCTCTCTCTTCTTTTCTCTCTCATCTCTCTCTTCGCTCTCTCTCTTTTCCCCCCCCTTTTCTCTCTCTCTCTCCCCCTCTTCTCTCTCTCTCTCTCTCCCCTCACTTTCATTCTCCCCTCTTTACTTTCATTTTTCACTCTTTACTCTTTACTCTCACCCCTTTTCTCTCTCCCCCTCTCTCTCTTTTCCACACTTATCTCCAATCTCTCTCCCCTGCCCCTTTTAAAACCCAATATCTTTTGCTCTCGAGCGTATTTTTGACCCCTTTTATTTTGTGGCCCTCGCTTGAACCCCGTTTAATTGGGGGGGACTGTGGTTAAGCGTGGTAACTGTTCCTCTTGGTTGTAAAGTGGAGTGATAAGATTTGTTGTATGTCGAGGGAAAGGGAGGGAGAGAAGGAGGGTGAGTGGAAAGGAGGGAGAGAGGGTGGGAGGGAGAGGTAGGGAGAGAAGAAGGGGGGGATTGGGAGAAAAGGGGGGGAAAAGGGGAGAAAAAAAAAAGGACGGGGGGAAAAAATGATGGACAGAGTACAGACAGGGGATAGACAGGGGCGAATGAGAAATTTTTAATGTGAAAAATGTTGGCCTTTTACAGTTTAAATCAAGATTTTAGAAGTTAATTAATCTGAATTAGGCCAATTCTGACAAGAAACAAAGAAAATAGAAAATAGAAATAAAAAAAAAAAATTTAAAAAAATTGGGCCTAAAGCCATCTTCCCCCTCCGGGTTTTAACAATAGAACCAAGGTAAAATGCCCAAAAATCCGCCCCCCCCCCCCCCAGCCTTTCCCCACCCCAGCTGTTGAGTGCCTTCTTTTCCCCTCCCCCTCCCCCCTCTTCTCTTCTCTCTTTTCTCTCTCTCCCCCTCTCTTCTCTCTCTCTCTCTCCTCTCTCTCTCTCTCTCTCCTTCTCCCTCTCTCTCTCCTTTTCTGTGTGTGTGGTGTGTGTGGGGTTTTTGTGGTGTGGTGTGTTCTTTCCATCTTATATCTACTATCTAAATTCTCTATCTATCTACACACACACCCACACACATGCATAGGTTAATGCTATATCTAAATTTTATAAAAAATTTTTTTTACTATCTATTTTTTTTTTACACCACACTATATGTGTGTGTATATATAAATAAAAATATATATTTATATATAAATATATAATATTATAATATTAATATATTTGTGTGTGTGGGGTGGGGGGTGTGGTTTTGTGGTTAAGAAAAAAAAATCAGAGCGGGGGGGAGGGGTTTTTTTCCCCCCGGGGCTCCAGGGTGCACCCGAGCCGGGCGATCCCTTATTTGAAAAAGGGTTGGTTTGGGGAAACAAAGGGCCGGGTTGCCGAAAAAATCGCCGCTAAGAAAGGCCCTTTTTCGCAGGGGCGCGAGAGGTTTTCCCCCGGGCGGCCCTTTTGTGCTCTTCTCGGACGGGGTTTTTGGGGCTAACGGCTTGTGGTGTTGCTGGCCGGAAATTGAAAAGTGTTCGTGCCCGTGATAGGATTTGGGGATTATGGTTTTGGGTTTTTGGTAATAAAAAGCAGTTAAATGATTATACTGATGGGGTGACGGGTGATGAGGTGGTTTATTTAAAGTTAATAATTTTCCTTATTGTTTTATACCTTATTTATTAAAAATAATAATGATAATTATAATGACAGTGCTATTGATAATAGCAATGATAATAATGATAATGCTAATATTGATACTACGGCTATTGACAGTAATAACAATGATGATAATGATGGTGATGATAATGATAATAATAATGAAAGTTGTAATGACAATAGTACTATCCGTCATGATCATACGCTGGTATTAAACAACACCAAAAAGTAACAGTAATAATAACAACAGCAACGGCAGCAGTGAAAATATTTCTTGTAAAATATAATATTCGCCTAAAAATTACAAATGCCAAGCAAGTCACGCCAAGTACTTGAAATTCAGGCGACGAGGAGGCCGGGCGCCGCTAAG
>NC_051411.1:11780904-11783404 GCF_015228065.2 Penaeus monodon
GGAGGGGAGTATGGAGAGAAAGAGATAAATAGGAGGAAGGGGGGAAAGAGACAAAGAGAGAGGGAGAGGGAAAGGAAGAAAAGAAAGAGAGACTGTGTTTGTACATTGTGCATAAGGGAACGCTGGGTCTGCACAGCCTTTATTGCATTTCTGTATGTACATGTATGTTTAAAACCAGTATGTATTTTCTGTATATCTATATCTATATATCTATCTATCTATCTATCTCTATCTCTCTCTCTCTCTCTCTCTCTCTCTCTCTCCTCTCTCTCTCTCTCTCTCTCTCTCTCTCTCTCTCTCTCTCTCTCTCTCTCTATATATATATATATATATATATATATATATATATATATATATATATATATATATATATATATATATATACATATCACGTACTCACTCCAAGAGCATCACAACATGAAAACTACAATTAAGTATTGTGTTGTGACCACGGCGGCTCAGACATGAACCTACCGTTAAAAGAAGATATATATACACACACACACACACACACACACACACACACATATATATATATATATATATATATATTATATATATATATATATATATATATATATATATATATTAGTGTGTGTGTGTGTGTGTGTGTGTGTGTGTGTGTGTGTGTGTGTGTGTGTGTGTATGTGTGTGTGTGTGTGTGTGTGTGATTGTGTGTGCGTGCGCGTGCGTGTACACGTGCATCTGCTTGGGCACATTTATGCATGTTCATCTCTATTCATAAGCCATTCACAATATGTGTTTATACAGTATTTACACGTATTTCCTAACACATTTACATATACGTATTAAGACACATGACGCAACGTACATCTGTATACTCTGTATTTGTATCTGTATGTGCTGCACAGCCTGAACCACAATCGAAAAAAGGAAACGTAGAAAGTTCTTCATCGACCAAGTACTTGAAATTCCGAAGGTGCGGAACCCGGCCTTAGACTGGAAGCTGTGGGTGTCGTCTTTTGCCGTCGCTCTTGGTCAGTCTGTTGTTCTTTGTTTTGTTCTCTTCATTTTTTCTTGTTCTGCTTTTTTTTTCATTTACTTGGATTTAATCTTTTCGTCTCTATCTATTCTTCTCTTTGTATTTGTTGTATTCCTTGTTTTCATAATTCTTCACTTTTTCTTCTTTTTTTTCTCTTCCACTTCTTCTCTTCATAATTCTTCACTTTTTCTTTTTTTTTCTCTCACTTCTTGTCTTCATGATTCTTCAACGGTAGTTTTTTTTTATTTTATGTGTCATTTCTTGGTTTTCATTTATTATTAGATTTATTCCCATCACGTTTCCACTAATAAAACGCTGGAGGGGAAAAATACATCAGAAATGCCATACGTGCTTTGAACAATGAATGGCTTGTGATGTCTCTCCTTAGTAATAATTCATAGTAAGTAGTGACCATTTAGTAGACGTATTATTTCTATTTGTACAGTTATCTATGTCGCTATTACTAGAGTAATTATATTGAACATATCACTGCAGCCATCATTATGATCATCATCATTATCATAATGATTCTTCCTCCTCCTTACCTACTGGTACCTGACTCACATCAAGGCATCTCATCTCAGTTAACTTTTTCGTAAGTGTTTGTCAGTTAAGATATGCAAATTCTTGAACCCGTGTTGGAGACGAGGCGGAGATTTAAACTGTGGAAAAGTTTTTAGTTCGGTGTTTTTTTCTCCTTTGGGGTTTAAACACCGCGAATGGAAGTATAGTTTATGTATGGTGATTGTTATTTTATGTGTGGCAACTATACATAAAGATGAATACGTAGATGGATTGACAAAGACGAAGAAACAAAAAGTGTGTCCGCAACACTCCAGTCCTCTTAACTCCTCTATGAAAAGGGTTCCGAGAGTATTGCCTATAAGGATGGAAGCGCCTGTGGTTCCATATCGTTTATGGCAGGACGTGCTCCATTAAGGTTAGCAGTCCTGAAGCGATGTTCCTTGCCAAACGTCTCCTCGGGGTTGGGCCAATGTCCCGAAGGGAGGAAATTTTGTCATTTGGGTAGAGTTACGCCCTTGTTTCACTTGTGACGGAGCAAGTAACATTACGTTTATTAGCACATGAGTCTGGAACAAGGAACGCCGCCTACTGCTTTCTGGTCTCGAACGCTGTTAAGTCTAGGAAATACAGCAGCCAAATTTGCACTAATGGTTCTTGTGCAGTGGAAGAGATTGACGTTCTCGTTAGCGCTCATTTGGAGCCTTCTTCATTTTGTGTCTTATTTATTTTTTCATAATTTTCACTTCAAAGATGAGCATCTTGAGACATTCAGGAAAAAATACGTTTGAAATAATATCCAGCAACAGTATTGATTCCTTAAGAGACTCAATAATAAATGAATGAGCTCTGTTTTCCTACAACGTGTGGTTATTACTTACGAGTGGGTAACGAGGAACAAATGAGTAAAATTTATTAACACCTTGTTATGTTGTGCTTAACTGACTGTCAGGCTCGAATCTGAATGAACAAGAA
>NC_051411.1:11795904-11798404 GCF_015228065.2 Penaeus monodon
CCCAACAAAGTTACTGAATCCAAACGATCAAACAAAAAAGTATAATTTCAGAATTAACAAACAAACTTCATCATATTTTTTTAAAGCTTATAGCGAATTGGTTTATAAATACGAGAAGTTTATCAATACGAGAAGGGAACTTAACATTTTGCAAATCATTATTTTACAATTCTGCGTATACATGTATTGTGCTTTTGTGTGTAACTTTGTGTAAGTACAATTATTTGGTTTGTGTAAGTATGCATGTGTAAGTGTGTGGTTCCGTATACAAGTGTGCGAATTTATCTACTAGGCTACACACACAGTATTGATAAACAATATGCAGGAAAACCATAATTACACAGGGAAAAACATGATGGAAAATAACATAAAAATTCCTACACATCTTCTGCAATCTCACCCTCATTCGGTACCCAAAAATATACTCAAGAAAAAAGGGGTAACTTTAACGGGAAAAAAAAAGAAGACTCAGAATGGCGAAGGAATTCAGCGTTCGCATAAGGCCTTTAATCGCTTTGAATCCGAAGACGGATTCGCTGCGTCTGGAGCGGCGGGATGCGTTCTTTTAAGGTTAAAGACTTCTTTTTTTTGTCTCTTAATTCCCTAATTTGCATTCATTCATCCGCTCATTTATTTCGTAAACTGAAAAACACTTACACTAAAAACATCTATTTAGATTAAATTATTTATTGACTGTATGTTACAGCGCCACGGGTAAATTATTAGCATAGGAAGAAGATATTTACATGCAATATGCACAGACCAATACTTACATTATCATATGTCATACAGCACACATATAACATACATACATATACATACATATACATACATACTGTACATACAAGCACACATATAAACATACATACATACATACATGCACACATACATACATACATGCATGCATACATACATACATACATAAATACACACACATATGTACATTCATACATACATACATACATACATACTCCGTAGATTCTCATTTCATTTCTTTTTTGACAAGGAAAATTAAAACTCGAGACAGACTTCTTTTCATATCCCTCGTGTTTGCTTATCAATTTCATCATATTTCATACTTTTTCATACATCTTTTTACATTTAGATTTTTGATCCACGGAAAAAAATGAAGGTCAGCCACAGAAAACGGGATACTTAGTCAAAGAAAACGGGGTTCTATCTCTCGGCCGGAAGGAAATTATTTGGATTACAATTCCCTTATGGTACAAGTAGAGGGGAGATGAAAGCGATTCAAGGACAGAGGGAATAAAGGGGAACAAAAGAAACGAGTGAGTAAAAAAAAAATACGAGAGACAGTGAAAAAAAAATGAACACGAGACGCTAAGGTTTAAAGTGAGAAAAAATGAATTTTCAAAGGAAGCGGGATGAGGTGGGGGGAGGGGGAGCCTATTTCCGATCGCCAACAAAAGACTATCGCCCTGCGCTACGTAGCTCACGCAAGCTTACCTTTCAGCCTCATTGAGAAATAAACGAAGAATGAGAGAGATAAAAGAGAGAGAGAGAAAAAAAAAACGAGAATCAGTCCAGATGAGAATAGATCATGGTCGAGATTTCAGAATTTTATATGCTCTTTTTCATTCCCTGTACTCTCGGTTGCTCCCATTTGCCTACGGCGTTACAGGTATCAATTATTCATTTCACTGTTTATGTATTCCGTAGCGCGCGCGTTCTGAATTGTAAAATGGAAAAACATGATAAAAAGGACTTAATCCGAAGAGATTGCGAGGGTATGAATATTCATAATAACAATGATTAATGCATTTTGAAGTGCCTGTCTACCTTCATATGTAGACGTACGCAATCTTCACTTCGTTATTCTTATTTTCCTCTCAAAAATTTTCCCCCTATGTTGTTTCCCCGGATACTCGTGATGCTAAGATCCTCCCACACACTTTCTCCTCCTCCCGTGCATGCTCTCTCACCTCTTTCTCTCCCTCTTCCTCCTTTATCTCACCTGCTTTTCGCACTCGTTCTGTCCCTCCCTCGCCCACGCCCGTGCCCTCGTCTCCCTCCATAACAAGTGACAGTTATTGTACATTGCTTATCAGCTTCAGGTACCTCTACGCCATTTCCGGAATGTATTTTCACCATCTCCCCTCTCTTCTCTTCGCCGTCCTCTCCCTCTCGCCCTCCCGCACATCATCATTAAGAATTCCTCCCTCCTTCACCCCTCTCCTCCTCTCTGTGTCCCTCCTGTCTCTTTTTCCCCCATCCTTCTCCTCCTGCTCCTCCTTTTTCTTCTCTTCCTCCTTCCTTCGTACTTCCCTTCCCTACTCCTGCCCTCCTTTTCTAATCTTCTCTCTCCGACTCTTCCTCCCTTCCTTCATTCTCGGACAACTCCTCTTTCTCTTCTTTCTCCTTCTCTTCCTTCTCACTTTCCCCTTCCCTGCCTCTATCTTGTCGCTTTCTCTTTCACCTCGTTCTATCCTCCATCCTCTCTGCATCTCCCTTTCCTCCTCCTCTTCGACCTTCTTCCCCT
>NC_051411.1:11803404-11808404 GCF_015228065.2 Penaeus monodon
TTTTTCTTCCCCCCCCCCCTTCCCCCTCTCCCCCCCTCCTTTTCTCCCTCTCCTCTCTCTCCCCCTTTTTTTCGTTTTCCCCCCCCCCCCCCTCCTCCCTTTTTTTCCCCCCCCCCCCTTTTTTTTCCCCTTCCCTCTCTTCCCCTTTTTTTCCCCCCCCTCTTTCCCCCCCCTCTCTCCCCTCTCCCCCTCCTTTTTCCCCCCCCTCCCCTCTTTTTTTCCCCCCCCCCCTCTCTTCCCCCTTTTTCCCCCCCTTTTCCCCTCCCCTTTTTTTTTTTCTCCTTTTTTTTTCTCCTCCCCTCTCTCTCTCCTTTTCCCCCCTTTTTTTTTTTTTCCCTTTTTTCCCCTTCCCCCCCCCCTTTTTCTTTCTTCCCTTTTCCCCCTCCCCTTTTTTTTTTTTTTTCCCTCTTTTTTTTTTTTTTTTTTTTTTTCCTTTTTTTCTTTCTCTCTTTTCCCCCCCCCCCTTTTTTTTTTTTTTCCCCCCCCCCCTTTTTCCCCCCCCTTTTTTTTTTTTTTCCCCCCCCTCTCTCTCCCTTTTTTCCCCCCCCTTTTCCCCCCCTCCCCCTCCCCCTTTTTTTTTTCCCCCCCCCTCTCTTTTTCTTTCTCTCTTCCCCCCCCCTCCCCCCTCTCTCCCCCCCCTCTCTCTCTTTCTCCCCCTTTTTTTTTTTTCCCCCCCCCCTTTTCTCTCTCCCCCCCTCCCTTCCCCCCCCCTTTTTTTTTCTTTCTCTTCCCCTTTTTCCCCCCCCTTCCCTCTTCTCTCCCTCTCTCTCTCCCTCCCCCCCTTTTTTTCCCCCTTTTTTTCTCCCTCTCTCTCCCCCTTTTCCCTCTCTCTCCCCTTTTTTTTTCCCCCCTTTTTTTTTTTTCCCTTTTTCCCCTCTCCCCCCCTCCCTTTCCTTTTTTTCCCTCCCTCCCCCCCCCCCTCCTTTTCCCCCCCCTCTTCTTCTTTTTCCCCCCCCCTTTTTTTTTTTTTTTTTAAACTTCTTCCCCTATTTTTTCTCCCTCTCTCTCTCCCCCCCCCCTCTCTCTTTCCCCCCCCTCTCCTTTTCCCCTCTCTCTCTCTCTCTCCCCTTTTTTTTCTTCATCTTTTTCCCCCCCCCCCCTTTTTCCCCCCCCTTTTTTTCCCCCCCTTTTTTTTTTTTCCCCCCCCCCCCCTTTTTTCCCCCCCCTCTCCCCCTCCCCTTTTCCCCTCCCCCCCTCTCTCCCCCCCCCTTTTTTTTTTTCCCCCCTTTTCCCCCCCCCCCACCCTTTTTTTTTTCTCTCCCCCCCTTTTTTTTTCCCCCCCCCCATTTTTCCCCTTTTTTCCCCCCCCTTTTTTGGGTTTTTTTTTTTTTTTTTTCCCTTCTTAATTTTTCCCTTTTTTTTTTTTTTTCCTTTTTTTCCCAACCCAAAAATTTTTTTTTTTTCCTTTTTTTTCCCCCCCCCCCCCCCAAAAAAAAAACCCTTTTTTCCCCCCCCCCTTTTTTTTTTTTTTTTTTTCTTTTTTTTTCTTCCCCCCCCCTTTTTTTTACTCCCCCCCTCCCTTTTCCCCCTCTACCCCCCCCTCTCCCTTTTCTCCCCCCCCCCTTTTTTTTTCCCCCCCCCCCCCTCCCTTTCCCCCCCCCCCCCCCCCCCTTTTTTCTCCCCAAAACTTTTTTTTTTCCCCCCCCCCTTTTTTTTTTTTTCCCCCCCCCCCCCCCTCTTTCCCCAAAAACCTTTTTTTCCCCCCCTTTTTTTTCCTTCCCCCTTTTTTTTTTTAAATTTCCCAAATTTCCCCTTTTTTTTTTTTTTTTTTTTTAAATTTTTTTTTTTTTTTTTCCCCTTTTTTTCCCCCTTTTCCCTTTTTTTTTCCCCCCTTTTTTTTTTTTTTTTTCCCCCCCCTTTTTTTTCCCCCCCCCCCCCCCTTTTTTTTTTTTTTTTTCCCCCCCCCCCACCCCCCCCCCCCCAACCCCCCCCCCCCCCCCCCAAACCACCCCCCCCCAACCCCCCCCCCCCCCCCCCCCCCCCCCCCCCCCCCCAAAAAAAATTTTTTTTTTTTTAAATTTTTTTTTTTTTTTTGGGGGGGGGGGGGGGGCCCCCCCCCCCCCCCCCCCCCCTTTTTTTTTTTTTTTTAAAATTTTTTTTTTTTTTTTTTTTTTTTTTTCCCCTTTTTTTTTTTTTTTTTTTTTTTTTTTTTTTCCCCCCCCCCGGGGGGGGGGGGCCCCCCGGGCCCCCCCCCTTTTTCCCCCCCCCCCAAACCCCCCCCCCCCCTTTTCTTTTCCCCCCCCCCTTCCCCCCCCCCTTTTTCCCCCCCCCTTTCCCCCCTTTTTCCCCCCCCCCCCCCTTTCCCCCCTTTTTCCTTTCCCCCCCTTTTCCCTTTTTTTTCCCCCCCCCCAAAAAAAAGGGGGGGGGGGGGGGGGGGCCGGGGGGGGGGGGGTTTTTTTTTTTTTTTCCCCCCAAAAAAAAAAAATTTTTTTTTTTTTTTTTTTTGGGGGGGGGTTTTTTTTTTTTTTTTTTTTAAAAAAAGGGCCCCCTTTTTTTTTTTTTTTCCCCCCCCCCCCAAAAAAAAATTTTTTTTTAAGGGGGGTTTTTTTTTTTTTTTTTTTTGGGGGGGGGGGGTTTTTTTTTTTGGGGGGGGTTTTTTTTTTTTAAAACCCCCCCCTTTTTTTTGGGGGGGGGGGGGGGGGGGGGGGAAAAAAAAAAAAATTTTTTTTTTTTTTTTGGGGGGGGGGGGGGGGGTCCCCCCCTTTTTTTTTTTTTTTTTTTTTTTTTCCCCCCCCCCCCCCCCCCCTTTTTTTTTTTAAAAAAAAAAAAAAAAAAAATTTTTTTTTCCCCCCCCCCAAAAAAAAAACCCCCCCCCCCCAAAAAAAAAATTTTTTTTTTTAAAAAAAAAAAAAAAAAAGAAAAAAAAAAATTTTTTTTTGGGGGGGGGGTCCAAAAAAAAAAAAATTTTTTTTTTGGGTTAAAATTTTTTTTTTTTGGGGGGGGGGAAAAAATTTTTAAAAAATTTTTTTTTCCCTTTTTTTTTTTAAAAAAAATTTTCCCCCAAAAAAAAAATAAAAGGGGAAAAAAAAAAAGGGGGGAAAAAACCCCCTTTTTTTTTTTTTTCCCCTTTTTTTCCCCCCCCCCCTTTTTTTTTTTTTTTTTCCCTTTTTCCCCCCCCCCCCCCCTTTTTTTTTTTTCCCCTTTTTTCCCCCTTTTTTAAAAAAAAAAAATTTTTCCCCCCCCCCCCCCTTTAAGGGGGGTGAGGGGGAGGGGGAGGGAGTGAGTGAGGGGGAAGATGGAGGTGAAGAGGGGTAGAGGGGGAGAAGGAAGTGGAGGTGAAGGGGGAGGTTAAAGGGGAGAGGGGGAGGGGCAGGTAGAGGTGAAGGGAGTAGAGGGGGAGGTGTATGTGGAGGTGAAAGGTGGAGGTGGAGGGAGAGAAGTAGAGGAGGAGGGGGAGATGGAATTGAGGTGTGGGTTGGAAGTGGAGGTGGAAGGGGCGGGGGAGGGAAAGGGGTGGAGTGGCTCGAATGGAGTAAGGAGTAAGTATAGATGTGATTAATAACAAGAGGTGGAAGAAGAGGGAGGGGGCAGAGACGGGAGAAGAGGAAAAGAAAGGTGGAGGTGTCAGGGATCAAAGAAATAAAGGGTGGAAAGAAAGAGGAAAAGGAGAGGCAGGTAGCATTCATATAATAGGAGGACCACAAGAAGAGGTAGAAAGAGAAGGAGAAGAGAGCAGAAAAAAGAATGAACGGAAGATACAACAGAAAAAATTTAAAATAAAAGAAAGAAAAGAAAAGAAAGGTAGGAGGAAAGAAGGAAAAAAAACAAAGAAAAAAACAAAGATCAGAGAATCGGAAACAGAAAAAGGGTCTTTGTTGTTTGTCCAATCAGTCTACATTCCCTTTATTTAAGTACAGGGTTGGCTAGCACATGAGCCTTATGGCCGGTGATTACAACGAGTCTATGATTTCCCGTTACTTTCCCAGGAGCTAAAATGGTAACGACCAAAAACATGGATGAATAAATAATTGGAAGAGAGAGAAAGAGAGAGAGAGAAGGGGGGAGAGGAAGAACAAAGGAGGGATTCAAGCTTTGATAGGTCTATTGACGTATAGAACGGGACGAGCAGTGGTTTCTTTTCTTATTCTCAATCTGTTTCTCTTCACCCGATAACGGCCGTATGAAATGGCCAATCTTTAAACAAAGTGGCCAAAAAATAGATAACAAAAACGCAAAACCCGGATCCAAAACAAACACTCCTGGAAAGCATATTACTTCTCCGTCTCTTATTGGCTGAAGGGAGATGGTGACGTCACGCAGATTTTTCCCTGTGATTGGCCAAAGAACGTTCAGCTTAGTTCTGATTGGTTGATAGAATTCGTGGAGCATAATCAGGGAACCTTCAAGCTATTGTCAAGTACTCACGCAACTCTCGAATAAATATCCAGATGGACCACAAAATAATAATAATAAAAAGGAAAGAAAAATATTGAGAGAGTCATAGGAGAGCAGAAGCAAGGGTAATCAGCCTTTTCTTTCATCTTGTATTAAAGTTAATATCTAACACAAGGGCGGAAATTAAAGTCTTATTCGCCGGTTGCTCTTTCCCTCTCTCTCTTTCTCTTTCTCCCTCTCCGTCTCTCTTTCTCCCTTTCCCTCTCCGTTCCTCTCTCTCCCTCTCCCTCTCCCTCTCCGTCCCTCTCCCTCCCTCTCCCTTCTTCCTTCTCTCTCTAGCAGCTGCAGTCACATCGTATGCTTGGAAAACCTATGTATTTCTGTAATCAGAATAATAATCTTAAATGACAGGAATCTGATCCTCCTTCTCATGTTTACTGAAAATATTCCAATAAATCTCTCGACGCCCCGCACAAGCCAATAACACTGGATGGAGCGTTACGTAAGGCATAACAACTCTACGCGTTGTGTAGCCGTGTTTCATTATACGCGTATCGTATTAGTGTGTGTTTGTGTGTGAGATAGTAGGTGTGTTTGTGTGTGTGTGTGTGTGTGTGTGTGTGTGTGTGTGTGTGTGGGTGTGTGTGTGTGTGTGTGTGTGTGTG
>NC_051411.1:11813404-11822659 GCF_015228065.2 Penaeus monodon
GCACTTTACTTTCCCTCGCATTCGCAAAGAACTTTGGGGTCGACTCACTTACAGTGTCCGCGCTAGGCACTCTTATTTATTCTTCATTTTTGTACGTACACACACGCACAAGCACACATTTACACAGCCACCCACACAAGCACACACGCACGCATTAATGTATCCATATCTATCTATCTATCTATATTTTAACTATTTATCTATCTATCTATCTATCTATCTATCTATCTATCTATCTATCTATCTATCTATCTATCTATCTATATATATATATATATATATATATATTTATGTATATATATATATATATATATTAGACATTGATATATCTTTAATTTATTTATTCATTTGTTTATTTATCTCTTCATATATATACATATATACATATACATACATACATATATATATATATATATATATATATATATATATATATATATATATATATATATATATATATATATATATATATACAAATGTATAATATATGTATTTATTCATTATTTGTCTTGTGATACAAACATCTAATATCGTTTAATATCGCCTTTTACCAAATCGCGAATTACCCTCAATTTTACGATCTGCCTGTCACTCCCGACTGACGTATTATGACAATAAAGGTTCAGCGATTGCCGTAAAACCAATGTACAAGAACCTCCCTTGACAAAAAGAGAGAGAAATATCAGCTCCCCCTTACTCCCCACAAAGGACAGGACTATAAAGCCAAGGGGAAGCTTACAGTGAAAGGAGAAATAATGCCAGAATTATACGGTCATGATTCAGTAATTTTCTACCATTTACAACAGAATTCATTCTTTTTCTTTGTTTTTACTCATTCTTCAAACGTTTTTTCAGTGTATGCGACACTTTCTTCCTGAGACTAATAATTTCAAGTCTAGTAAGTGTAGGTTCAAAGCCTTTAGAAATTGTCACTACTTCAACGCTTTCTTAAACGTTTTTTTTTCAGGTTAACGGTTTACATATTCCTAATTCTCATGTCAAATTAGAGTTACAGAGAGTTTGTGTGTTATTGTGTATATGTTTATTATGATAGAAAAAAAAAAGACAGAGATTTATATATATTTTTACATATATATATATTTTAATATATATTATATATATATATATAATATATATATATATTAATATATATATATATATATATATAAATCTCACTTATATTCATTTTTTAAAGCTCCTCTTTCTCTCTCACCCTCTCTTTCATTCTTTCTCTCTTTCTCTCTCTCTCTCTCTCTCTCTCTCTCTCTCTCTCTCTCTCTCTCTCTCTCTCTCTCTCTCTCTCTCTCTCTCTCTCTCCCTCATCCTCTCCCTCGCTCTCTCCCTTTTTGCTTTTACTATTGCTCTTCCATCAATTTATAACTCCCTTCCTCTCCTCCAAATAATATCACCATCTGACCTCTTCACTCATAACTCACGATATCATAAAGTATATAGTGATAATAATAATAGCATTAGGTATAGGAATAATGATAATAACAGTAAAAATATTGGTGATGAAAATCATCAGAATAATGAAAATAGTACAAATGATGAAGATAGTAAAATGTATTACTGAAATGGCAATAACCATCATCACAAAGCACCTACAAGACAAAAGTAATTTGAAATAGCAATAACAATAATAATAATTACCGTAACAACAACAGCAATAATAACACAACGCAATAATCTTAGAAATAATAACATAAAAACAATAACAATGAAAATAAATAACAGCAACAATGATAATCAATACACAACAGCAATACTAAAAGTGATAATAACAATAACAAAATCAACAGTGAATATATAGCCAGAATAACCACAACTACAACATTAATACACATCAGCAAAACCGAAAATAAATAACACCAATAACAATGAAAATAACAAACAACAAACAACAATGAATGAATGAATGCTCATCAGCCTCGACAACTTAACAACAGCAACACAAATACACAGGAACAATACTTATAGAGAATAATAATATCATTAAGAAATAAAATATCTTTCCCGTTCGAAACCCTCGAGAGGCCACCCAACCAGCGTCTTCCTGAACATGTAAACAAAGGTTCCAGAGGTCAAAAGAAAGTCTTGAGACGCGAGGCTAAAAAATTCTCGGAAAGGGACTTAGCCAGACATGGAGGAGGAGACAAAGACAGTAATTCTTGGAAAAATGCGATGGAGAAAGATTTAGTTGAAAATTAGAACCGCGGGAGAAGTGAAGGGGGAGGGGGAGGGGGGTAAGGGAGAGGATTTGTGGTGAAGAGTCGGGGGTGGGAAGGTGTGAGAGGGGGGGAGTAACGAGTGAGTGGGGTGAAAGAGGAAGGAAGAGAGAGAGAGAGAGAGAGAGAGAGAGGGGGAGGGGAGAGGGGAGAGAGAGAGAGAGAGAGAGAGAGAGAGAGAGAGAGAGAGAGAGAGAGAGAGAGGAGAGAGGGAGAGAGAGAATAATTTTTATATATACATACCCACACGCATGCACACAGACACATCTAAATACATTTTACATATATATATATATATATATATATATATATATATATATATATATATATATATATACCCTCTCTCTCTCTGTCTCTGCCTTTATTTATCTATTTATTTATTTATTTTATTTTATTTTATTTTATTTGCGTGGGGTGGGTGTGGTGTGTGTGTTTTGTGTGTTTTGTGTGTGGTGTGTGTGTGTGTGTGTGTGGTGTGTGTGTGGGGTGCGGTGTGGTGTGTGTGTGTGTGTGTGTGTGTGTGTGTTGTGTGTGTGTGTGTGTGTATGTGTGTGTGTGCGTGTGGTGTGTGTGTGGGGTTTGTGTGGTGTGTGGGTGGGGTGTGTGTGTGTGTGTGGGTGTTTTGTGTGTGTGTGTGTGTGTGTGTGTGTGTGTATGCTTTTTTTCTTACTGCAGTGAGTCGCATGTTAGTGGTCTGTGCGATCGCTGCGTTTCGTAAAAGATAAATGAGTATGTAAACAGACAAATAAATGAGTGAGCTACAATAGACAAGGAAAGAGTGTTAATAAGAAGTAAATAAATTAATAAAAAAATTAAATAAAAAAAACGCCTAAGGCAAAATTGACACAGGTCATGAGGGCAAACTGGGTCAAAATGAAAATACTTTGAAGAACACTTTGTATGCTTTAATTTTTTATTTCCAAGTAAGACATTCCTCAAGTGTCCTTTAAGCGAACGAGTGCGAGTGGACGGGAGAGAGAGAGAGAGAGAGAGAGAGAGAGAGAGAGAGAGAGAGAGAGAGAGAGAGAGAGAGAGAGAGAGAGAGAGAGGAGGAGGGAGGGTAGGGGAGGATTCCGCCCCCCCCCATGGCGCTTCGGGTGGGCGGCGAGTGCCAGCGGGAGCCAGGCGGTGAGGCGGGCGAGCGGGTGATTCCGAGAACAAATTCGAACCGATAGGAGTTTTGAGAAAAATCATAGGATTTTTTTTAAATTCAGTTGAAGAATTGGAGTCAAGGTGAGTGCGTACGGAAAGTGCCCTTTTTTTCATTATTTTTTTCTTTGTCATTTTGTTTTCTGTCGTTATCATTAGTATGGTTGATGTCAGAAGTAAGATTATCATTATTGTTTTAATTAATATTTTGATCATTATCACCATGAATTATATACTGTCGACATTGCCATAGTTATTGTTATTTTTGTCATACCGCCATCAGGATTGCCTTTATTACTGGTATCATTATTGTTTTATGAGCAGAATCTCAATCATCATCATCATTATCATTATTGTTCTTATCGTTCATGTAATTACAATTTCTTTGTTATTAGTCTTATTAGTTCAATAACTTTTATCATTATCATAATTTCCATGATCAGTAGCATTACTGTTTTTACACACACACACACACACACACACACACACACACACACACACACACACACACACACACACACACACACACACACACACACACACACACACACGTTATCATCGTTGTTAATTCTAATAACTTTTCTTTTATCTTTCCTATGTCTTCCAATCCTTCTTTTTCCTCTCCTTATCCTCTTACTCAAACATATCTTCATTTTCTTATGTCTCTCTCTCTCTCCCTCTCCCACCCTCCCCTCCCCCTCTCCCCTTACGTCTCCTCGAGTTTCTTTTTCCCTCATTTTTCTTACTTTTTTATTTTACTTCTCTCCGTCGACGTAAGTAAAAAAAAAATATCTCGCCAATGAGTGTGCGTAGTATTGAATGCTATAAAATATTCAAAGAAAATTGGTCCTTACAAGGCGTTTAGCGAAGTGCTCGCGTTTACAGAATTCCGATAATCTTTTTTGTCTCTTGTTGGAAACCCCTTTTGCTGTCTGTCAAATCTTTATTTTATGTTTGCGTTTTCTTTCAATTTTTCCGTTTATCATTTCTTTTTTTTTTTATTATTCGTTAGTCTTTTCTTGTTTTTTTTTTCGTTTTCTGATTTCCCCCTGTTTGTCCTTCTCTCTCTCTCTCTCTCTCTCTCTCTCTCTCTCTCTCTCTCTCTCTCTCTCTCCTCTCTCTCTCTCTCTCTCTCTCTCTCTCTCTCTCTCTCTCTCTTTCTCAAATCACAAAACTTAGCATGCGTGAGTAACTCCTTTCTAAAGCCAAGTACTAACATACATCAAAGGATAGTAGCATCTAAAAAAAAAATCTTGATGTACTTGTATAAAAAGTATCCCTGTAATTTTATCCGCTTTTGCTTGTTAGCCTTTCTCTCTATCTATCTATCTATTTATCTGTCTGTCTGTTTATCTCTTTCTCTCTCTCTCTCTCTCTCTCTCTCTCTCTCTCTCCTTCGTTTTTTCCCCCCCCTCTCCTCTCTCTCTCTTCCTCTCTCTATCTCCTCTCTCCTCTCTCTCTCTCATCTCTCTCTCTCTCTCTCTCTCTCTCTCTCCTCTCTCTCTCCTTCTCTCTTCTTTTCCTCTTTTTCTCCTCATTCTACTCTTTTCTCTCTTTTCTCTTCTCTCTCTCTCTCTTCTTTCTCTTTCTCTCTTTCTTCTCTTCTCTCTTTCTCTTCTCTCTCGTCTCTCTCTCTCTCTTTCTTTCTCTCTCTCCCTCTCTTCCTCTCCCCCTACTTCTCCCTCTCCCCTTCTCTCTCTTATGTATAAAAAGTCTCCCTTTAATTTCCATGTTGGCTTCAAGACAGAGTCCAAACTTGCATGTGAAAACCGGTATCGCGTTTGGCTTCTTAGGGAAGGGGAGAGAGGGGAGAGGGGAGAGGGGAAATGGGAGAGGGGAAAGGGGAGAGGGGAGAGGGAGAAAGAGGAGAGGGAGAGAGGGAAGAGGGGAGAGGAGAGAGAGGAAGGGAGAGAGGAGAGAGAAGGAAAGTTTGGGGTTAAAAGAAGAGAAGGAGGAAGAAAAAAATGGGAGGTTGGCAAGAGGAGCAGGAGAGTTTGAAAGTTAGATGGTTAACTGGAAAGAGGGGGGATAGAAAATGATTGATAAAGAGTGAGATTGAGAGAGAGAGAGAGAGAGAGAGAGAGAGAGAGGGAGAGAGAGAGAGAGAGAGAGAGAGAGAGAGAGAGAGAGAGAGAGAGAGAGGGAGAGAGAGAGGGAGAGAGAGAGGGAGAGAGAGAGAGAGAGAGAGAGAAGGAAAGAGAGAGGCATGAGAAGGATAAAAGACAGAGAGGGCTTGTGGGCGACAGCCAGACAAACAGACATTCAAAAGATAATCGATCCTCACATGAGCTAAAAGGTAGTAAAAAATAAATAAATAAACACAGCAGAGCGCGTGAATTCAGAGTGACTTCAGAAAGAATAGCGCCAGAGTGACTTCAGAGTGACTTCATTTTGACTTCAGAAAGAATAGCGCCAGAGTGACTTCCGATTGACTTCATTTTGACTTCAGAAAGTATGGCGCCAGAGTGACTTCATTTTGACTTCAGAAAGTATGGCGCCAGAGTGACTTCATTTTGACTTCAGAATGGCGTCAGAGTGACTTCAGAGTGACAGACCTCGCGACCCTCCATGGCGACCTCCCCCCCCCCCTCACACACACACACCACCCAACCAACCACACCGAATTTTCCCTCCCTGTACACCGCTGTCCTTGTTTTTCCTTAACCAATCGTTAAACGCCCATTAGGTAGGCCTCCTGCACCTTTTATTGCCATTATATCGCTGAGGCGGCCGGGAAAGCTTGACCTGACACGCACCTCCCACCCTGGCTCGCAAGAGACTAACCTCTCACGTGCCAAGTTGCTGCACTGGAACAGAATTGTGTATGGTGGCTTCTCGATCTGAAGGCGGGGGGGGGGGGGGTGGTCGTTGTGTATTCATATGCATATACAGATATACAGATACGTAGATACGTAGATACAGACATACATGCATATACACTCACACATACACGGTCGCACACACTCACAAACACGCACGAACAATCACTCTCTCTGTCTCTGTCTGTCTGTCTGTCTGTCTGTCTGTCTCTTTCTCTCTCTCTCTCTCTCTCTCTCTCTCTCTCTCTCTCTCTCTCTTCTCCTCTCTCTATCTGTCTATCTATCTATCTATCTATCTATCTATCTATCTATCTATCTATCTATCTATCTCTATCATTTTTTTTATCTTGCGGACGGTTGGTGTATCTGCTTCCATTTGCATTCGATTCGTTTGGTGAAATATCTATTCCATTTGTCGTTTCCATAAATAAAGAGAAGACGGAGAGGGGACACGCCCGTAGCCATAAATAATAAATAAGTGATTCTATTTCGCAGGAATAAGCCTTTCCTGTGTCTCGTCTGTCTCGCCTCAGCCTTTCTGTTCCTTACGTCCTTTCTCCCTTTCTGTCTTCCCTTTCTCTTTTTCTTTCTACCTATCTCTTTTCGCTTCTCTCTCTCTCTCTCTCTCTCTCTCTCTCTCTCTCTCTCTCTCTCTCTCTCTCAACCTTTATCAATCCTTCTCTCTCTCCCTATCCCTCTTTTCTCATTCCCTATCCTTCCCTTCTTTCCCTTGCTCCGTCTCTCCCCTCTCTCCTTTCTTTTTTTCCTTCCTCCGTCTTTCCTTCTCTCTTGTTCCCCCCTTTTTATCTTGCCCCGTTTCTCCCCTTTCTCCTTCCCTTTCTTTCCTTCCCTCCATCTTCTCTCCTCTCTCATTCCCCTTTTCCTCTACTTCGTCCCCTTTTTTTTATCTCCCTCATTCCCCCTTTTTCATCTCCCCTTACCCTTTCTCTTCTTTCTTTCCCTCCGCCTTTCATCCTCCCCTTTTCCTCTCCTCTCCCTCTTTCCCATTTCCCTTCTTCCCTTCCCTCCGTCTTTCCTCCCCCCCTTTTCCTTTCCTCTCCTTGGCCGACCAATCAAGCAATCGGATTCGTAACACGATCCTCGTAGGGTCCTTCCCGCGCACTGATGAACTCGCGCTGCTTTAAGTATCCTTCGAGAATTGGAGGAGGAGGCGGTTCAGGCGGAGGGGGGAGGGGGGTGGAGGGGGGAGGGTGGGAGGGTGGGGGGGAGGGTGAGGGGGGAGGGGGGGGAAGGGGTGGAGGGTGGGGGAGGGGGGAGGGGTGGAGGGGGATTTGGGAGGGTGAGGGGGAAGGGGAAGGAGAGGAGGAGGAGGGGGAAGGGGAGGGGGAGGGGGGAATGGAGGGTTTTTTTTTTTTAGAGGGAGGTGGTTGAGGGGTAGGGGGTAGATGTGAGGGTGGGGGAGGTGGAGGTGTAGGGGGATGGGGAGGAAGTGTAGAGAGAAGGGGAAATGTGGGGAAGGAAGAGGGCGGCTGCGTTTTCTTTTGGAGGGGGAGGGGGTTGAGGGGGAAGGTTTGAGGGAGAGGTGGAGGTGGAGGTGGAGGAGGTTGGGGATGGGGATGGGGAAATGTGGGGAAGGAGGGAGGGGAGAGAGTTTGGGGGAGGAGGAGGCTGAGGAGGTATAGGATGGGGAGGAGGTAGGGGGATGGGGAGGAAGCGTGAGGAGGAGAGGGAGAGAGAGTTTGGGGAGGAGAAGGGGAGGAGAAACGGGGATAGATGGGGAGGCGAAAGGTAAAATAAGGGGAAGAATGAGGATAGGGAATAAGTGTGACAAAGTGAGAATAAGAACTGAGAGAGAGAAAGAGCGAGAAAAAAAGTGGAGAAACGAAGAGGGAAGTCAGAGAGAGAGAGAGGGAAAAACAAAAAAAAAAAGGAAAAAGAAGAAAAAAAGAGAGAAACAAAGACACGAGGGAAGGAGAGGGAGAGAGAAAGAGAATGAACGTGCGAAAAGGGGAAATTGAAAGAATCCCCCTCTAAAACAGACCTTCCTTAGGAATAATCTTTCCCCTTCACCCCCCTTTTTACCCACCCCTTCGCCCCTACCCCCCTCGAAACCCCCTTCCTCCCCCCCTCGATGCCTCCTCCCTCTCCCCCCCTTCCTCCCCCCCTCGATGCCTCCTCCCTCTCCCCCTCCCTCCCCTCCCTCCCTCCCTCCTCACCTTCGGAGATCAAGATGGCGGCGTCAGAATGCAAGCAATGGCGCCGATTCGCACGCAACAGCGCCTTCTTGCGGTCACTGCCACACGATCGCTTTAGGGGCGCCGTGGGAGACAGCTGTGCCTTGCGTAATGGGCCCCGGGGGAGAGGAGGAGCCCTGGGGGGGGGGGGGGGGTGCGGAGGCGGGGCATGCCCTCGGGAAGTACCGTCGCGGTCGAAATGCATTATCGCTCGCGTGAGATAGATAGATAGCGAGATAGATAGGTAGATAGATAGATAGATAGATAGATAGATAGATAGATAGATAGATAGATAGATAGATAGATAGATAGATAGATGGATAGATAGATAGACATAAATCTATCTATCTATCTATATATATATATATATATAATATATAAATATATATAATACATATATATAAATATATATAATACATATATATAAATATATATAAATATATATTATAATATATATATATATATATATATATATATATATATATATATATATATATATATATATATATATATATATATTATATATATATATATATATATATTTATAAATATACATATATATATATATTATATATACTATATATATATATATATATATAAAGAGAGAGAGAGAGAGAGAGAGAGAGAGAGAGAGATTAAGAAAAGGAAGAAAAAAAAAATCTACGACTGATCACTACAAGCAACACTCCACCTCGCCGAGTCCGTGATGGGTCATCTAAAAGTATGAGGAACGCTCTGATCGCATACAAGAAAACAAAAACAAAACAAAAACAAAACAAGCCGTGGAAAATTACCTCATTACCGATAACAAAGCACAAAAAGCAAATTTGCGAACAATATCACAGGAAAATTAAATTGCCCTTT
>NC_051411.1:11831556-11836439 GCF_015228065.2 Penaeus monodon
TGGGGTCTAGAAAGATAAGGTGATAATCATCAGGATTTTTTATCTCTTCCTTGGTCTTTGAATGTTGTTGTAGCTGTTATTTGTTTTATTTTGTGTTGGTTTGGCTGAGAATTAGATTTAGTAGTTTGTATGTGTGATTCTGGCAGATACCCTCAGCCTACAATTCTCCTTCATGGGGTAGGGAGGAAGATTTACCCCTCTTAAATCAAGGTTAATATTATCAAGCAGGAATACATTCTTATTGTAGATGAATAGTAAAGTATTGAAAGTCATTGGAAAAAAAATAAATACAAGTCATGTGTTACCTGGGACATTTGCCATCTTTTATCATTTTTCCTGATTCATTTATTTATTTTGACAATAATATGCAGTCAGAGGAGGGTTTGCGGCATGTGGCAAAAGTAATGAAATGAGGGTTGGGCTATGTACAGAGAGGACAGGAGAAGATTGTCACTTTTCCCCAGGCCATCTCATCCTTCATTTTCGACCAATTTCTCTGAGGGAATCAGAAGGTTATGGTGACGAGGAAGGATATCATGCATTCCATGGTTGATATGATTGCGTTTACAAAATGAGACTGATGTGTGTCAGTATCTTTTGCTTTCTTTTGATATAAAATCTTGGAGCCCGGGGTGATATAGGGTAAAGTGTTGGCTTGTCTTTGAGGACCGAGAATATTGAGTTTCTGATTCTTTGGCTAAACAAAAAAAGGGTAATATATTTATGTGCCCATCTCCCCAACAGATAAATCTATTGCGTGGAATGAGGATATTTCTCCATAGACTTATCTACGAGGAGTGGAAGGAGCAGTAAATTACGCATAGAATTTTTTTAACATTTTTTATGAAAACTCTCCCAAGTGCTGCTTGAGAATGGTGCTAATATATTTTAGAATATTTATTATATTATTATTTTTATTTTTTTATGTTTTTTTTTACATTCACCAATAAAGAAACCAGGCAGTCCCTGTAAAGCATCCAGTATTAAGCTACATGCTGTGTTGTTTCTTTCATCGCTTCCATTTCGTCTTAGCTCTCATCAAAACAAAGCTTATCTCTTGGTGGTTACAGGAGCCATATCATTAATGTAGGTTGGAGAAATCAGCATACAAACTCTGACGGCAAATGGTGCAGCAGCAGCAGCCCCCTTTTGGGCGCTGAAAATAGACTCTATTGTTCCACTTCTGCTGTATTCTTTTAGCAGGGCAGTGAGCTTTCAGTTTTGATACATGGATGCATATTGGAATTATGGTCTATTTTGTTTATTTTATTTCACGTTACACCTTTTTTTTGTTCTGTCATATGACTTTTTATCGACTGTGGACATGCATATAACCTTCAGGACCCTACTGATGAGAGTGAAACAATCGAGGTGCATCCACGGATATGTCAGTGTAAGAGTATTGAAATGAATCCAAATGTAAAAGCTTAAACAAGGTATGAAGGAACGGGTCGTATTTTTTCAGGCGAGAATAGTGCCAAAGGGTTAAAGAGAACTTTTTTCATTTTTTTACGTACTTTATGGTCAGTGGAGATTATGATTTTTTTTTTTCCCCATTCCATGAGCATCAAAAATGAGAAAATTGCAGCTCTCTTGAAGAAGATAAGGCCAAAAACAGAATTATGATGGCTTCAACGGTATTTCCATTATGATATTCCAACAATGCAGCAATAGATATGTAAGTTTGGTAAACAGTAGAAAAGAAGACCCCCTCCATGTATGGTATTATGAAGACTTAAATAATAATGTTTTTGTAATTCTCATTTATAATTTATGCTGGTGGCTCCATCATAACTGGATCTATTTAAATAACTTCCTTCTTGAATTTTCCTGGCAGAAACCATTATAGTAATATTTAGAATGTCTGGAATAGAAATATAGAAATTCTATTAACGTAAAAGATATTGCAGACAAAATCACCCTACAATATCATGTTTAGTATAAGTTTTACACAGTTCATTTATAATAATTCCAACAATATTTTGATATAATTTGTCTTCATTAATTACCACCAGGGAGAACAGCTTTAGGAATACAAATAATAAACTTCATATTGCAGAACCTACAAACTTTGACTGCTGGGACAGCCCTGATAAAGCTTGTGATAATACGGATGGGGGGGATAATCCACTGCTTCTTGAAGAATCAGTAAATATTGTAAGTGTTTGTTAGGTTACAAATGTTATATATATATATATATATATGTATTGAGTATCCGAACACAGTACTGTGTGAGTGGTGTACAAAGTGAATGAGATAGTTGTCAATAAAAGATATTGACAGCCCATGCACAAGCAGAAACAGAGGTCTTATTATAGAATAGACATTGACTAAATGAAACACTCATCATACCATATCACCTTGCTTTAAGAGGCATACAATTCATAGCAAATGTATACATTACTTACTTAGCACAATCACCACAGAGATGCTACACAAACATGGTCAACACTATTCCTCTAGTCCCCACACAAATATTATCATCCATACCCAAACATTTCCATATTTGCAAAATCCATACACAAGTATTTATCTACAAAACTTGTCACACATGGGCAAAAACAGATTATCACTTGTCCACTGCCCCATATTTTCAGTACAATATACCACATAGTCAATGTAGTTATTACCCCTCACTCAACACATATACACACAGACCAGACAACACACATATACATATATTTGCCCAAACACTGGCATTATAACACTAACAGACACATCCTTGAGGTATGCACAGATTAGACACTCAGTATACAATACCACAACTAACATCCACATTCCCTCCCCCCCCACTTTCTCCCCCCCCCCCCTCCTCGCCTCCCCCTCTCTTCCACTCCCTTCCCCCCTATACCCACGGCAAATAGTTAGGGAGTAAAACAATTGTGAATGTGGCTACCTACTTGCTTGTGTGAGGAACTCCAACAGCTACAATAATTTATTCCCAATTATTTATTGAATGCCACATATAATTTTATTTTACAAATAATTTATTCCCAGTGATTTATGAAATGGCAAGTATAATTTTATTTTACATATCATCGCTTCAGGATATGACTTCTGTTGTTGCATCAGAACAGTACAAGGGCATCTTTTCATTTTTCATGTTTTAAACCCCAAAGAGAGAAGGGCCCCGAAAGAGGTCACACTGTCATATCCAGAGGAAGAATGCGGCTGCTGAATTTCTGGGGAAAGGATGAAGCGAAAAATGCTGACCCAAATTTGTCTCAGAGGGAGAGATTACTTTTCCCAAAGGCCTTCTGCAGTAGACTAAAGTTAAGGTTGTTGTTTACTTGGGGTTTCTTGGTTTATCTTGAAAAATCAGGGTAATAAAAAGAACAAATCAATTTGTTATCAAAAAGTTTTTTCAAAATTTTGTTTTTCTTTTTTGTTTGTTATTATTTTTATTTTTATTATTATTTTTATTATATAATTATTATTATTATTATTTTTATATTATTATTTTATTTATTAAAATTAGTAGTAGTGTAGTACTATTTTATTGGTATTGTTTTTGTTATCATAGTATTAGTATTATATTTTTAAAATTATCATCATATCAGTTTTTTTCATTTTTTTATATTATTTTTGCATCTTTATTTTTGTATTGTGTATGTTTTTGTTTTATTACTATTATTTTTATTATTTTTTTTTTATTTTTATATTTATATTATTTTTTTTTTTTTTTATTGTTTTTTTTTATTATTTTTTTGCTAAATTTTTTTACGTCTTTTTGTGAAAAATTTTTTTTGTTTTAATTATTTTTTTTTATTTTTTTTTTTTTATTATTATTGCTGTTTATTATTATTATTTATTTTTATTATTATTTTATTTTATTATTATTATTATTTTTGTTATGTTATTTTTTTGTTATTGTTATTTTTAGTGGTATTGGTATTGTTACTATTATTGTTAGTATTATTTTCATTATTATTATTATTGTCATTATTATAATCATCGTCATCGTCATCGTCATCGTCATCGTCATCGTCATCGTCATCGTCACGTCATCGTCCATCATCATCATCATTCATCACATAATATTCATCATTCATCACACTCATCACATTCATCATCTCATCTCATCATATCATCATCTTAGTATCATTATTTTCAGACCCTTTTCCCTTTATGTTTTCACCTTTCACCAAAACCCCCGGGGAACCACAAAAAGATGAGGGGCAAGGCTTGTGTCCGAGGGAGATGTGGGGGCAAAAACTAAGCGATGTGTTAGTTTTTGGGCCCTCATTTTAAGGGTCCTTTTGGTTTTGAAGATTGTAATTACTGGCATCTGTGGCCAAGTAAAATAATATCTCTCATAACCAGAATGTTTTATCTGCTGCTTTTGCCTTTAGAAAAGAAATAACACTTTTTGAGGAAATCTGGGAAATTTTTTTTATAAACACAAAACCACACCCACACACCACACACACCACACCACAAAAACCCCCACCCCAAAACCCAAAAACACACACACACCCCAAACACACAACACACAAACATTTACACACAAACCCTTATAATGTATATAAAATATATAATATATAATATTATATATATAATATATATATATATGATATATTATAATATATGTATTTTAAAATTTTTTTTTTTTTTTTTTTTTTTTTTTTTTTTTTTTTTTTTTTTTTTTTAATATAATAAAATTTTTAAAAATTTTTTGTTTTTTTTTTTTTTTTGGGTTTTTTTTTTGGTTTTTTTGGGGGGTTTTTTTTTAAAAAAGAATTTTAATTTAAAAATTTTTTTCTTTTTTGGGAAAAAAAATAATTTTTTTTTTTTAAATTTCCCAAAAAAAAAATTTAAAAAAAAAAATTATAAAGATAAATTAAAAAATAAAAGTTTTTAAAATTTAAAAAATTTAAAATTTC
>NC_051411.1:11836539-11846539 GCF_015228065.2 Penaeus monodon
CTCATGGGATTCCGACCAAAATTTGTTATTGTGGCCCCTATAGCAAAGAAAAGAAGTTTACTCGGGCTTTGTGTAAAAGTGAGGGGGGGTCGCCTTTGCTCAAACCTTTCCCCCTGGTTGTTTTTAATTTTTTCAGGGGTGAGGGCAAGGGGTCCTGTGTCCTTGCACCAACACTTTTCAACACCTGCATGGACTGGATAATGGGCAGAGCAACACTGGGCAATATCAAGGTCTCAGACCTTGACTTTTGCCGAGGATGCTGCCATCCTATCTGAGTTCCAGCAATGAGGCGAAGCCCTTAGGCCTAGAGGTCTCCTGGACTAAGACCGAGATTCAGGACTTTGGGGGCCTGTTAGGGGAATCCATTCAGTCAATCCATGCTTGTGATGAGGATGTTGAAGTCACAGAGAGCTTTGTATACCTTGGTAGCTTAGTCCATATCTCTGGGCTGTCAGACCAAGAAGTCAGCAGACGGATTGGCCTGGCAAAAGGAGCCATGAACTTGATCAACAAGAGCATTTGGAGATGTCAGAACCTATGCAGAATGACCAAGCTACATGTCTTCAGAGCCTTGATACTACCAATTTTGCTATATGGAAGCGAAACCTGGACGCTATCTAGTGGTTTAGAGTCACGTCTTGATGCTTTTTGCAACAAGTTTCTTCGCCGGATCATGGGGTACAGTTGGCAGGACCATGTGTCCAACCGACTGCTACAACGTGAGACTGGCATGAGACCTGTTACTTGCATAATCCCGGGATCGCCACTCAGGCCTAATATGGGCCAACCTAGCTCCATCTCCCTGTGGATGCCCCTGCCCATCAGGTTGTCTCCTTGCGAGACAATCCTAAGTGGAGGAGGCCTGTGGGACGATCCAGGTCATGGCTTGGGCAGCTCGACGAGACCTGTCGCGAGGAGATGGGCCAAGGGCAAACCAGGAGACTTGCCATAAGGGACCCTCGTGGCTGGAAGCGAAGGGTCGATGCGGCCATGCGCTCCCGTCGGTGTTAGCCCTTGATGATAATGATGATGATGATGGACGGTGAACATTATGAACAGAATGAGCAATGTGGTCGAATTATATTTACCTTTTTACTGCAGTGTTTGTGAATTTTCCTATCTTAGATAAATAGGAAAATCATTTTTTTTTGTATCATACTTAACATCTTCCTTTGAGATAACAACCCTCTGCCCTCTTGTCGTTTGTGGCTATTCAAAAAGCGTAGAGTTGGTTGAATATCATTGCTCTTTTAAGGTTTGGGTTGGCATTATTGACAGCTTCAGATATATCTAATTTGAACTTTTTCAAGAACACAGTTTGTTTTTTCTTTGTGCAATACAATCTCTTCTGTAAAGGAGCCAGCCATTAACTACAGGTAATAGTTACTGCTGTTTCCAACCAGTGCTTATCATGCTAATTACAACTCTGACACCATACACTAATATATAATTAGTTGACACAACTCTTTATCTCTTTTCTTACAAAGATACCATCAACTTACCAACCTTATGGCTAAAGACTTAAAAGAACTGGAGAATCTCATGAAATCATTCCATCTCTGCTGAATGGGAAACACTGTTGTCAACTCCCCACTAGGAAGTTACAGAAATACTTGTAATATCTGAATCCAGGATGAAATTCTTGGCCTTTGTATGACATATTTGTTTGAGTTTTTTATGTTGAATATTTGATTTTTCAAAGATGTTCAATATGGTTAAGTCTTGATTAGAAGGGCAAATAAAATCTTGGAAAAAAAAAAATCTTTAATTATCCTCCGGAAAGTACAAAAAATATCTTTGGAAATACAAGCTTGTAAATACAAAATATTTGCACTAAAATCACAAAATTATCACATAAAACATATGTTTTATGTGATAATTTCTCATGTTACTTCACAAACAATTCTTCTTGTTACTGAGGCAAAAGGTGTATCTTGCAAACACTGCAGATGACATTGGACCTCATGATACTCCCCTCCTTGCAGAGCTTGCAGGGACTGTCCACACGGTTTTTGCCATGGAAGAGAGGAGATTGTGTTCCCAAACCTGAACAGAAGGGTCCAGGCATGAAAGCTTCCAGTTGTCCTTGTGGGATGGACAGTAGGAGAGTGACACTGAAACCCCTGAGGAAGGTTATAAAGGTTCCCCTGGGTTCCCTGGCTTGCATTGTGGAAGTAGAAGAAACATCAATTGTGGAATTCCTTTCAAACAATCTCCCCACAAATTTTTTTGTTGAGGGCCACAGCAACCCCAAAGCACTAGTGAGGGACAAGGGTGGGATTATTGTAGACAAAGAGCCTCATGTAACCCTACTTAAGGACTTTTTTAATTTTTTAATTCCTGTAACAAGTGGGATTGAAGCATGGTCATTTCTTGGTTAGTAAACCCCTATGTTTGGCCATTTATAAACTTTTGTGGAATGACATTTAGGGTAAGAAAGATTCATCCTTTCTTTTGTTTCTGCTTCATTGGCAGAAAAACAACCAACTGGGCAGGTGGAGACTGGATTCCAAACCCCAAGGTTGGCTGGACACTAGGGTTTGAACCTTTAACCTCAAATGTTTCTTCCATTCTGACTGGCCAAGATGTCATCATCAGAAGAGGCATAGTCACGGGCACCACAGAGGTAACTTTTCTTCTCCCTGTCCTTGATGATCTTCAGGGGAGGACTGCCTATCTTCCCATCCCTGGCAGTCCCTATGTACTGGTACTTCTTGTCCTTCAGGTGGCACACCAGCTCTAGGGTGATGAAGTAGTTGTTAGCAATAATAACAGAATTGGCAGAGGAGATTGTAGTGACCAAGAGGGGGACTGAGGAACTAGCTTGCCTGGGGAAAACCCACAATGGCCTATTTGGCTCTTGTGTTGGGGGAAAAATTGGCCTTTCGAAGGGGTTTGGTGCTTCCTTGATAGGTAATGATATACAGGGGGATGAAAGCTATCCTAAAGAGGAATTTTCCCAAACCAGCTTTTTGAAGCCTCCCCACTTCCTTCTGGTTTTTTTTTTTGTCCCACCCCTTTACTTTCGGGGTTTTTCATGCTGTCTTTTTCTTTTCCTTGTTATTGCTACAATCACCCTCATCAATGGGAAATCCCTTTTGGGGGGGTTTTCTGGGTACCACACCTTGAGGGATGATTTTTTTATCATGGTGAAAAGAGTGGGCTGCCATTCTTAAAAAAGGCGGTCCAAAGTGGGCCCACCGTAAAGCCATTGTAAAACTTAAAGTTGGAAAAAAACCCAACCCTTCAAATTTGCAGGAAACCTCCTTTTGATGAAAATGATTTTCCAGCAAAAATTAAATCCCCCCTGGTTTTTGCATTCCCCCATTTAATCATCCCATGGAGGGTAGCTGGGCAAGACCACCCAATAAAAAGGGAAGAAAGGCAACAAAGTTTGAAAAGCTTTATCCACTAATTTGGGATTGCAGAAGGTGAAGATGAATTAACCTTTCTTTGCAGTGTAGAAGGTTTTTTTTGTCTACTGGGTTTTGGATTGTGCTTCACCCATCTGTAGTATGGAAAAAGGAAAAAAAAAAGAAAACTCAGAGGGGGGATTTCACAGGGGACCGGGAAAAAAACAGGGTGGTCCCCCATGGGGCACCCCCCCAGGCTTCTTTGGGGAAAAGTTCCACCGTCCCCTTTTTTTTTTTTCCCCCTTATTCTTGGGCCTTGCCCTTGGAAAACTAAAGAAGAAGGCTGGGGTGGCACCCGGGGAGCCCCCCCCCCAAAAAACCAAAAAAAGCAAACATGCAAAGACATTTTTTTTTTTTTTGGGAAGGGGCCCTTTTTTTATTTTCCAAATGGGATGAAGGGCGGGGGAAAAATTTTTTCCCCAAAACTCAAAGGGGGAAAAAACTTTTTTTTTCTTTTTTTCGAAAAAACCAGGGCTGTATATTGAAAGCCCCCTCACTTTTTTCCCCAATTCTGGTTTCTTTTTGGTTTGGTTCCTGTTTATTCTTTCCCCTCCCTTATAGGGAAGATTTTCCCCCATGGTTGGTTTCACCCACAAAGGAAACAGGGGCCTGGGTGGTTTTTCTGGTGTTCCAACCGGTCCATGTTTTTTTTATCATTACTTGGCCCTTTGCCTTTAACAAAGGGAAAGCTGGGTGGAACCGGGGGAAGTTTTCCCCCACCTCAAGGGAATGAAAGCACTTTGCAAAGAATTTTTTTGGGGGAACCCCACCTTCACAGTTTTCCTGGGGAATTGGCCAATGAACTTGAAGGGCAAAAGTTGGTTCGGCCACATTCAAAATTAAATAATAACCTTTTTTTTTGGACAAATTAAATATATATTTTAAATAATTATTTTGCATTTACCATAATCTTTATAATAAAAATATTAAATAAAATATTTAAATTAAATTATAAAAATTATAACTCCCATATATTTTTAAAAATTAATTTATTTAATTTATTATTTTTTGCCATAATTATATTTAAGAATTTGGGTACCATATATACAATAAATAAAAAAATTATAAGAATTTTATTTTAAATAAATATTATTAAAATTTTATATTAAATATTAAGTTAATATTTTAAAACCCCAAAACCCATTTATAATATATATATAATATAAAATATAATATATATATATAAAAAATATAATAATTTAATATATTAATTATATATGCAAAAAATATAAAATATAAATATAATATAAACTATTATAATTATTTATTTTATTATAAAGATATAGTAAAAATATTATTAATATATATAATAATATATATATTAAAAATTAATAATCTATTTAAATATAAATTATATAATTAAAAAGTTATATAATTTATATATAATATATATATATTATATTATAATATTAGTTATATTATTATAATATTTAGATATATATATATTAAATAGAAAATTTATATATATAAATTATAATATTTATTAATATAAATTTTAAAAATATTATAAAATAAATTTAATAAATTAATATATATCTTTATATATATATTATATTAATATTAATTATAATATAAATTATATATATTAAAAATTTATATATATATAATTATAATATAATAATTATATTAAAAATTTATTTTAAAATAATATAATATAAAAAATTAAATTTTTTAATTAATATATTTTTATATTATTATTAAAATAAAAATTAATATATATTATAAATAAAAATATAAAAATTTATATAATATATATATAAAATATATTTTTTTTTTTGGGGTTTTTTGGGTTATTTTTTTGTTTTTTATATAAATAAATATATATAATAAAAAAATTATATATTATTATATAAATATTTATAAAAATTTTAATTTTATAATTATATAAATATATTTTAAATATAAATAAATTTTGGGGGTTTGTGGTTTTTTATTATTATAATATAAAAATATATATATTATTATATTAATATTAAATATTATATATAATTATATATTAAAATTAAATAAATTTTAAATATATAAAATTATTATTTTTTTTTTTTTGGGTAATAATTAAAATTTATATATATATATATAATATATATTATAATAAAATATTAAAAACTATAAGGATTATATATAATATTAAATATAAAAATTATATATTATATATTACTATATATATTATATATTTATAATATAAAAAAATATAATATATATTATAATTTTTATTTATATTAAAAAATTATAATTATGATAAATATAATATATAAAAATATTTATATATAAATATAAAAAATTAATATATTATTAATATAAAAAATTTTAATTTAATACAAAATTATATTTATATATATTAAAAATATAAAATAATTATATATTATATATTATAATATATATTATAATTATATTTAATCATATTTTAATGTGTGTGTGTGGAAATTGGTGTGTGTTTTGTTGTGTTTGGGGGGGGTTGGGGTGGTGTTTTTGTGTGTGTGGGTGTTGTGTGTGTTGTGGTTGTGTGTGTGTTGGTTGTTGTGTGGTGTGTTGGGTGTGTTGTGTGGGGTGTGTGGTTTTGGGTTTTTTAAAAAAAAGGGGTTTTTTGGAAAATTTTTCCCCCTTCAAAAAGTGTTTATTTCAGGTTTTTCCAGAAAAAAAAAAAGGGCAGCAGAAAAAAAAAACATTTCTGGTTTTTAAAAGGGGAATTTATTTTGTTTTACTTGGCCCACAGGATTGCCAGTAAATTAAAACCCTTCCAAACAACCAAAAGGACCCCTTATAAGTGAGGGTCCAAAACTAACACATCAGCTTAGCTTCTTTGACCCACATCTCCCTCGGACACAAAGCACTTGCCACCTCATCTTCTGTTGTGTGTTCCCCTGGGGGTTGGTGAGAAGGTGCAAACATAAAAGGGAAAATGGTCATGTAAATAATGATAACTAAGATGAATTGATGTTGATGAATGAAATGAGGATGAATGATTGATTGAATGATAATGATGATGAATGATGATGATGATGATTTGTGATTGATTGATGAAAATGGATGATGATTGGATGAATGATTGGATGAATGAAACGATGACGAATGACGAGGGAACCGATGGACGAAAGATTGGACGATTGAACGATGAACGAATGGGACGAGGTGACGATGATTAAATAAAGGGGACAATAATATAAAATAATGAAAAAATAATACTAAAACAATAATTATATAAAACAATACCAATAACCCACTAACAATAACAATTAAACAATAAACATAAAAAAACAATAACAATAATAATTAAATAATAATAATAAATAATAATAAATAATAATAATAAATAATAAATAATTAAATAATAACAACAATAATAAATAATAATAAAAAAAAAAAAATAATAAAAAAATTAAACTAACAACAATAAAAAACTTCAACCAACAATTGACAGTAAAATTAAAAAATTAGCAAAACATATAATTAAAAAAAAATAAACAAAAAAAAAAAAAAAAAATAAATAAATATCAATAATAATAATAATAATAAAAAAAAAAAAAAATAATAATAATAATAATAGTAATAAAAACAAGAACATACACTAATACGAAAAAAATAATGATGCAAATAATAATAATGAAAATATGAAAAAAACTGATAATGATGATAATTTAAAACTACTAATACTAATACTATGATTAACAATAACAATACCAATATAAATAGTACTACTACTACTACTACTACTAATATTAATAATAATAATAATAATAATAATAAATAATAAATAATAATAAATAATATAATATTAATATAAATAAATAAATAATAATAATAAATAAATAATAATAACAAACACAAAAAACCAGCAATAAAACCCAAAAGATTTTGAAAACAAAAATTATGAAATATTTTCATAGATATGAATTATTTTGTTTTTTTATTTATTACCGTGATTATTGCAAGAGTAATCCAAGAATCACAAGTAATCAACACACCCTCTCATACATTTTAAGCTTTCTAACTGACAGAAAAGGCCTTGGAAAATATGTAAAATCATCCTCCATCTGAGGACAAAAAATTTGGTTCCAGCCATTTATACAAGCTGTCCATCCCTCTTTCCCTCAGAATCTGCAAGCAAGCGTCCCCGCATTCTTTCCTCTGATGATATGACAGTGTGTACTCTCTTTCTGGTTTGCCATTCTCTCTGTGTGTAAAGCATGAAAAATGAATAAGAGTGCACACTGTGTGACTGTTCTGATGCAACAACAGAAGTCATATCCTGAAGCGATGATATGTAAAATAAAATTATACTTGCCATTTCATAAATCACTGGGAATAAATTATTTGTAAAATAAAAAAAATTTAAATTTTGGGGGCATTTTAAATAAAAAAAATTGGAAAAAAAATTTATTGTAAAGTGTTGGTTTTTTTTTCCCTCACCCAAAAAAAAATGGTTTTTAAAACCCCCAAAAACATTCCAAAATTTTTTTTTAAATCCATAAAAAAAAAAATAGGTGTGTTTTTTTTTGGGAAAATTGAAAAATTGATTGGGTTCAAATTCTGGTCCCCTACCTAAAGGGGATTGTTTTTTAGTGTTTTATAATCCCCAGTGTTTTGGGAAAAATTATTATATTGTGTTTTGTTTTGGGGTTCTGTGGGTTAATTTTTTTTTTTGAGTAAAGGGGGGTAAAAAAACAAAACTTTGACTTTTTTTGGGTTTAATTTTGTACTGAAAAAAAATGGGGGCCAGTTGGAAAAAAGTGTTTAATTTTTTTTTTTTTTTTGGGCCCCATGGTTTTTTGAAAAGTTTTTTTTTAAAAAAAAAAAATTTACTTTTTTTTGGATTTTTGCAAAATTTTGGAAAAAAAATTTTGGGGGGGTGGGGGAAAATTGAAATAATTTTTGGGGGGAAAAAAATAAGGGGAAAAATAGTGTTGGCCCATGTTTTGTAGAAATCTCTTGGTTTTGTGCTAATTTAAAAGAAAAATGTAACATTTCTATAAAAATTTGTTTTCCCCCTTTTAAAAAAGGAAAAAGGGGGATTGGTTGATGAGTGTTTTTTTTTTGCCCCAATGTCTATTCTATAAAAAAACCTTTTTTTTTTTTTCTGCTTTAAAAAAAGGGGGGCTGGTTTTTAAATAAGTTTATTGAAAAAAAAAAAAATCCTTTTCAATTTTTGTCCCCCACAAAAAAAAAAAAAAAAAAACAAACTGGTGTTTTTCGGATACTCAAAAACAAAATTTTAATTTAAAATTTTAATATAAAAAAATTTTTAAAAAAACCTAAAAAAACACTTAACAAATTTATGTTTTCTTCAAAAAAAAGGGGGGGATTTTATCCCCCCCCATCCGTTTTTATCCCCAAGTTTTTATAAAGGGCTTTTTCCCCCCCAGCAAAAAATTTTTTTTGTAGGTTCTGCAAAAAAAAATTGGGTTTTTTTTTTTTATTTTTTAAAAAAAAAAGCTTTTTTCTCCCTGGTGGTAATTAAGAAGGGGGGGCCCAAAAAAATTATATCAAAAAAAATTTGGGGGGTTTTTAAATTAAAAAAAAAAACGTGTAAAAAAAAAAAACTTTTACAAAAAAAAAAAAATAAATTTTTTGGGGGGTTTTTTTTTTTTTCCCCCAATTTTTTTTTACGTTAAAATGAATTTCTATATTTCAAAAATTCCAAAACATTCTAAATTTTTACTATAATGGTTTCTGCCAGGAAAATTCAAGAAGGAAGTTATTTAAATAGATCCAGTTATGATGGAGCCACAGCATAAATTATAAATGGAAATTACAAAACATTATTATTTCAGTCTTCCATAATACCATACATGAGGAGTCTTCTTTTCTAACTGTTTACCAAACTTACATATCTAATTGCTGCATTGTTGGAAATATCAATAATGGAAATACAGTTGAAGGCACATCATAAATTCTGTGTTGTCCTTATCTTCTTCAGAGAGCCTGCAATTTTCTCAGTTTTGATGCTCATGGAAATGGGGAAAAAAAAAAATCATAATTCTCCAACTGACCAGTAAAGTAAGTAAAAAAATGAAAAAGTTCTCTTTAACCCTTTGGCACTATTCTCCTGAAAAATACGACCCGTTCCTTCATCCTTGTTAAGCTTTACCATTTGATTCATTTCACTCTTACACTGACATTCCGTGGATGCACTGCGAATTGTTTCACTCTTTCATCATTAGGGTCCTGAAAGGTTATATGCATGTCCACAGTCAGATAAGAAAGTAATATGAAAGAACAAAAAAAGGTGTAACGTGAAATAAAATAAAACAAAATAAGAACATAAATTCCAGAATATGCATCCATGTATCAAAATCTGAAAGTTCACTGCCCTGTTAAAAGAAGTACAGCATAAGTGAACAATATATGTCTAATTTTCAGCTCCCAAAAGGGGCTGCTGCTGCTGCACCATTTGCCGTCAGGTGTTAATGCTGATTTACCTCCAAAACTCATTAATGAATAATGGCTCATGTAAAACCACCAGAGATAAGCTTTGTTTTGATGAGAGATAAGACGATGGAAACAATAAAAAGAAACAAACACAGCATGTAGCTTGATACTGGATGCTTACAGGGGACTGCCTGGTTTCGTTTATTGGTGAATGGGAAAAA
>NC_051411.1:11851539-11881539 GCF_015228065.2 Penaeus monodon
GCAATTTCTGTCTTCTGTCTAAATCTAAACAAAATTCCCAGTAATCCACTTAGGATATCTGGTCCCTTTCTGTCCCATATATGATGCCGAAGAATTGAGTACAATGCGCATAGATGTTGAACTAGATTCTGGTTGTAAAACTTCATGGTGATGTATAGAATAAACAGGACCTTTAAAGTCATACATCTCTTTTTTTTACTTAATTGCCTTGTTACCCCTTCTAACAATCATGTCTTCAATTTGATTCTGACACTTCTTTGTATATTCAATATCCAGTCTCATCAAGCTATTTTCATTTGTTTTCAATCTAGCAACTGCTACTTCAAGATTATACTTTAAGTCACTAGGGTCTTTTATCCAGGTATAAGTTACTATCCAGTGTTCCTGTTCAGCACTATAAACTAGTCCTTTCTCATTTAGCGCCCGTTCCCCTTCTGCTTGTTAATTAATGCAACTGGATGTTGGACAACCTCGACACATACATTTGATACTCTGCGGATTACAATTTACACCTAAGCAAAAATTTGGTCCAGCTTCGTCTTCAGCTCATCAAGTTTTGTAAGTTTGAATGATACAATGCATCGCATCAGTGAAGTACAGTTCCTATATGTTGTTAAATACGGAGAAGATCAGGCAATGGATGGTCTAAATCTGCTAGCCATGGGTTCTGTGAATATGTACGATTTATGTTGAAAGAATAATTTGGGTTATAAAGGAACGAATAAGTGAAAAATTGAAAAAGATTGTGAGGCTTTGGGAGCCGGAAGTGAAAGCGCAGGAGAGGGAGGCTAGAAGTGACCGCGAATGCTGTATGGTAAGCGTTTAAGTGCATAGAGAGTACAGCTCTATTTTTGTGTGTGTTTTATGGGTAACCATTCAAACCAGGAAAATGAAGCTAACGGAAGCAGCATATAGAATTTGCCAGACTTAATGTTACATTGACATTAAATCCTGAAATAGAAGTAAACCTTTGCATTAACAGAGACCGGTGTTCTTCTCAGTGCCCCGCAGGTAACGATCTTCTCTACATCAGGAAAAAAGGGAAACATCTACAAAACAGTAATACTGAAGCAAAACAGATAAAACACGGAGCCCGGTGATGCACATTTTTTTTAACGCCAAAAGTCTACGGAGACTGTACTTCGAGTTTAAATATATAATGTATCTATCGAATCGGTCGGCTCAGGTTCTTTTCAGGGGCATTAAGAGTACTCATACAAAATTATTTGTTTTGATAGACACCGGCAACTAATACCAACTGGATCGTAACGCATACAACTGGGAAATAATGCATAGCTTTTAGAACTCTTGAATTAAGGGCTGTTCGATGGACCCTGAGATGAGAGAGAAAAAAATTACACTTATTAGTTGAGACACTAGCTCAGGTGCCTTAAAAAAGGAGGGGGAAGGCTCGCTGTATTATCCACAGTTCCTTATTGAGGACTTAACAACATTAATACCCAGACGCTGCATCTTTTTTTTTTTTTTTTATTGATCTTTTACCACTCATTTTTGACTGTTCCGTCAGTCCGTTTTATTTAATGTGCATTCTTTGGTATTTATCGAAAGATGCAGTGGTGATCTGCTACATGAAAGCATTTCCCTCATTAAGGCGTCACTGGTAATGTTCCATCTCGTGTTCCTGCCACTGCCAATCAGTCGCTGCGCGAACGGCCGTTTCTTAAATTCTTGCGCTCCAAGAGCGGTCTGTTAACGATCGTAAGGTTCTAACACAGTTCATTCATCGACATGTAAGGTTTACTTTCATGACTTCACAACGACCGTAGCGTGCTGTTAGCGTTTCATTAGTGATCCATTACCGTTCTGTTACCTTGGATTTGCCGAGGATATAAAAGCGCAACTATACATATTCTATGTATAGTTGCTTACTGGACACCAGTATGGAAGTAGCTGGAGATGGGTTCTGCTATTGTTACATCATAGCTTGCATTTCGCCAGCTTGCTCTTGTACAAAAACTGATGAGAAGAAATAGATCCCCAGCAATTTGGGCAAGAATGGCTGGCTGCTCCAAGGAGACTGAGGTATGAGCATTTCCATCATCTGATGAGAAAGCCGAGAAGAGAAGACCCTGCATCTTTCTTCAGCTTCATGTGAATGGATTCCCAGATGTTCGATGAACTGGTTAACAGATTGACTTCTAGGATCACTCTACAGGATACTAACTGGAGAAAAGTTTTGGAAACAGGGATTATGGTGGTTGTTTCCCTCAGACACTTGGCCTCTGGTGACCGGTACCCGCAGGCATTCGGCATCTTGGCTAGCAGGTGGCAAGCTCTTCTCACACATTACAACAAAATCCAGAAGTGGCAACAGTCATGGTGGAAGTTGCTATGTGTCCTCATAACCTCTTGAGGATGAGATATTCCGAACTGCAAAATGCTCAATTGGATCACGGTGATGCTAACCACAAAATGGTGCCTGGAGAAAAGAAGAGACATGCCCCAATCGATGAACAATGTCGTGCTCGTGGACCCCGTCAAGCTGCCACTGAGGCAAAGAGGCAGCGTGAGTATCTAAGACTTCTTCAACAGTCTTGCTGGTCCTGTTGGCAGAACGATATAATTCACAATAGGCACTAGGAAATTATTGTGTATTGTTAATGCTGGGACACTGTTTACTGATAGTTAATTGAATGTGATTCAAATCTTGTTTGATATGTTTAGTTTCTATATGTATTATGTACCATAGCTTGCATTGTAGTTTTAATGAAAATAATAATAAATCATGTATAATATACAGATTTACTTTATTTTGCCGTCAACAAACATGGATAAATGAAAAACATATTGCAAATATATTTAACATCTATATTTCATAAAAAACAAAGTCCAAAGTGTTATAGGGATAATAACAATCCATTAAATTTCCAAATCTTAACTATATTATAAAATAATAACACAGCTTATCAAAGTTCCATGTTTATATAATAAAAGAGAATATCACACCTTACCAAAGTTCCATGTTTATATAATACAACAGAATAACAATGCTTATCAAAGTTCCTCGTTTCAACACATCATAGCCTTCATGTTAACAGTTCTGACAAGCACTTGGTCAAACGGACAATCAAAAGCCACATCCCTGACATGGTGTAGGGCTGACACTGACATGGTTCTATGGCGCAGGCTGCTTCCTGACCCACTCAGCCTACTGAGACTTACAAACAGCGGTGTGGTGCTTGTGTGTGTGTGTGTGTGTGTGTGTGGGGGTGGGTGTGTGTGTGTGTGTGTGTGTGTGTGTGTGTGTGTGTGTGTGTGTGTGTGTGTTAAACAAATGAAGCTAGAGAGATATAGTTTAGTACATGTATGTAGACATTCCTAATGTGCATGTGTTCATATATATCAATAAATGTACATATATATATATATATATATATATATATATATATTATATATATATATATAAAAAACATATATATATATATATATATATATATATATATATATATATATATATATATTATAATATATACATATATTAATAATACACATAACACACACACACACACACACACACACACACACACACACACACACACACACACACACACAAATATATATATATATATATATATATATATATATATGTTTTTTTTTTTTTTTTTTATGTATATATATATGTTATTTATATATATATATATATATATAGATATATATATATATTAATAATATATATATATATATATATATATATATATATATATATTATATATATTATATATGATTATATATATATATATATTTTATATATATTATATTATATATATATATATTATATATATTATATATATCATATATATATATTATATACATATATTATATATGTACACATTGTACCACATGTGTACACATACACACACACACACACACACACACACACACACACACACACACACACACACACACACACACACACACACAACATAACATAATATCAACACTACACAAAATATATATATATATATTATATATATATATATATGAACTCATACTATCTAATTAGGGATATAAAAAAACTAGAAAAATTAACACTGCCTATTTCTTTTCCTGAACCCCATTCATCCGTTTTGGGAAACAGAAAATACAATTCCTTACTAGACCCGCAATCCCCCTAAGCAAGACAGTTCCCTTAAAGTTTGTGGAAAAGAGAATAACACTCTCTATCTGCTGATATACATAAAAATACTTTGCAAGTTTTACATGAAAATCGAGTCCTCTGGGTACATCCGGGATACCTGCAACGTTGCCTTCCTGCATACCGTTGCAGCACTTGAGGCATATGGCAAGCTCCTCTTGTTCGTACTTCGGCAGATGGTATTCGAACCCTTTTTTGAACAGAAGACTTGCCATCCTTTTGATTCCCTAATAAAAGTGATATTGATTAGGAATGTATACTTTTACTGGTTATTTACAAGTATGACATGTAACGTATTAATAATTTTATAAATTGTGAAAAAGAGTTAAATACATTTCCTTCCCAATTAAAGTGACTGATCAATCAATTAGATAACCATCATCATCATTACCACAATCACCTTTACGACAAAAAAAAGGAGGTACACGTTGACCAATTTCTAACTATTTTATGAAGATTACAATTCTCTCTGAAAAAAAAGTTACTAAAGAGAACAAAATGCTGCACAGTTTGACTGCCAATCTCCTTGACCAAGCTTATGAAACCACATGTTCAGAATCACACGGTCATCTACAATCTCTCAATTTTGTGCTATACTATTTTTGACAGCTTCTTTAGTCACTGTAAATTATATCAATAGCTAACATACCCACTGTTGATGGGTATGTACACTGTCCACTTGTGGTATCATCTTATTAATTAGATTTACATACAGATGACTTCAAAAACACTTAGACACCTACTAGAAATACCTGATCTCATCTCTTCACTGTATTCTTGAATTTTTTCCGAGATTACTACTATCACTGATATTATTCTTATTAATAACATCATTATAACATTATTAGCAATACCAAAATTAATTAAAATCTACAATAGGAAAGGCATAGTAAAGAAACAAATGTATATCATATAAATCTTTTTAATTATACAATAACTGCAGACACACAATGACCAATACATACTTGAGAATCAGCAAGAACTGATTCATCATTCCAGTTCTTTACATGCCTTATTACTTCTCAGCGGGTCTGCAAGTTTTAGTTTTGGCTGCGTTAGCTTTCCAAAATAACCTTTCTGCGGCTACAAAGGACAAAGGTTATGTAAGAAATTCTAAAACCAATTCTGAAATATTTTGCAAACGCAGATGCCTTAAACCATCAGAAAATGTGGCTATTGCGCAAAAGAATACTGGATTAGTTATTTGCCGGATTTCCCAGGGATGTTTATATTTTCTACGGATCTCCACTCATCCTCTAACTGTCGTAGATGGCATACTGTTGTCCTTGGAAATTCAGTGCCAAGGTTTGTCAGAGATGGCAAAGACGTTCTGCGTGTAAGTGGCAACCTCTTCCACAGTTCATTACATGATACAATGATCAACTGTCTACATCGATGGAAAACACTCTCAATCATAACTGGGCATTCCCTGTATTCAACAGATTGGAGGAATGCAATCTTATCACATCCTAAATATATTTGATTTTGTGGGAGAAATTTAGGCTCTATAGTTGCAATGTTGCTTTTTTTCTTATACGGTAGGTTCATGTTTGAACCGCCGTGGTCACAGCATGATACTTGTAGTTTTCATGTTGTGATGCTCTTGGAGTGAGTACGTGGTAGGGTCCCCAGTTCCTTTCCACGGAGAGTGCCGGTGTTACCTTTTAGGTAATCATTCTCTCTATTTATCCGGGCTTGGGACCAGCACTGACTTGGGCTGGCTTGACCACCCAATGTTGCTACATTAACCTATTTCCTCTCTTTTCACTAAAATATGTTAGTAACTCACCATTTAAGTCCTGAGACTGAGGATATTAACTTTTGGCAGTATATGATAAAGGAAGGCAAAATAGACTCACATGGAAGGATCATTTAGTGTTTCTAAAACGGAGGTATAGTCTGTTCACGATTGCTGGGTGAACACAATGTTGGCTGTGTTTGGTGAAGTGGGGAGTCACTTTGGTTAACAGGCAGAAATAATTGCTTGCTGTAGATATCATGAACAGCAACTATAAGGTTAATAATAATGACGATAGTATTGTTGGTGATGATAAAGACAATAATAATAATGACAATTATAACAATGATAATGATGAGAATAATAATAATAATAATGATAATGGCAATATCATTATCATCGCTAATATCAGCATTATTATTGCTATTATTATTACCATCATTTCAAATCAAGGTGTTCTCTGGTCAGTTGCCCAAAAAATCCATAAATCACACTGTATGCTTTTAATAGACGAATTCGCATACGACATATATATCTGTAAATATAAGAACTGGAAATTTGCAATGGTCTTCAGAGTTCTACTGACCAAAGAGCAGGCTAATTTCAAGAGTTTCTAGGTTTCAGTTATCAGTTAAGTGAATAAACTGCAGTAGCATGAAGTCTCTAATCAACACATGTTCATAAAGTATAGCAATAGCTGCATGGTATGACAGCTACCTTGTCTGGTATACATGCAACATTTTGTATAATTTAACATCATAAAAATCATGAAATCTTGAAATTGATGTAGTCTTTCAGCACTTTGCGAGAGATGGCTGAATATATTTCTAATGAGATCACATTTTCAAGGAAGATACTTTGAAGCCTGCAGAGACCATAGCTGGGAATTTCATAGGCATTTCAAAGCAGTTTTACCTGCATTTCTGTACTGCTATACTGAGAGAACTGTGTGCACTTCTGGTAATACTCGTGTCATTAGTCTTGTTTGATTGATGGAAAACATAAAATCCCTTGATTTCGTATTCAGTTCAGTCTCTCCAAACACTACCACTTTTTCCTATCTTTTTTTACTCTTGTTTGTTTTAAATAACACTTTTGAAGGTTGGAACACTCAGGAAATAAATGTTTTAATAAGCCAATCAAGTGGTCTGCGGTGGTAAAGGGAATACGATGTTCTACAAAAAATCCCGTTAGCTTGATTTCTGCTATGGTTATTCTGTCGTTGTCTTCTTCATTGAGTTCAGGGGTCGTTCTCTCTACAGCCTCATGTAATTTATGGAGTTTACACCGTGCATGTCGTTTTAAAGAATTTATCTCAGCAGCGAGGAACGACTTGCAGACTTTGCATCGTGCCTTGTGTGGGTCATCTTCTACAGGTTCCAGCCAAGCTTTGAACAACCCTTGCTCCAACCATGCATTTCGGAATTTTCGTTTGGAGGCCACAGCAACTGTACCTGAAATATAAATAGACACCTACATTAATATGAACAGTCTATCAAATCTACATGGATTAACATTAGGAATATAACAGCAGATGTAACATGCATCCATATACTGAAATATCATAACTTACTGGTAATGTATCATAAATTATTGCTAATATTTTATATATTATTGTCAATATATTAGACTTTTTCTTAGCAATATAATACATTTCATTGCTGATACTTCATTATATTACTCATACCATATTACCTCAGTGAATATTAAAGAAGGTTGGTAAGAGATGGGATTTCAAAACTCACTCTAAGTTTGTTTTGCAGTTCTGTAGGACTATGTATGTATTAAATTGTAAAGAACAAATAAGAACCGTAAGTGAGTCTTTCTCACTTTCTCTCTTGCCCCCCCCCCCTCTCTCTCTCTCTCTCTCTCTCTCTTTCCCTCCCTCCTTCAATCTCTCTTATGTCAGAATTGATTTTGTATTAATAAAAGATTTAGAAGACCAATGATGTTTAAATATGCTTCTACATCTAGATTCAAGCTTACTTTTTTTTTTTTTTTTTAGAAATTCATATATACATATTGTGGCGTACTTGTTACATTTGGCAGTGTGGCAGCAGGAGAGACTGCTAAAAGAATGATGGTGTTATTAGTAGTGATAATAATAATAATAACAACTTACCGAATAAAAGATCAGTTTATTTGGCAATGTTCATACAAAAGTCAAGAGAAAAAGAAGAGCAGTACATGAAATAAACTACAAGAGAGAAGAGTTTGGAGTATCATCATCTGAAATTTTTTGTTGTTCTGGTTGTAGTCATCTTTTTTAGAGCGTTTGCTAGTTCCCTTTTTCTTCGGACGGGTGGCAGGTGAAGTGAGCCATTGCTTTTCCAAACTTCATCTTCGCGTTCAGGTGTGTCTTTAGTGTGGGCTGAAGAGGCTGACGCACCTTCCTCCGTAGCCAAGGGGGGCTTCATGGTACCCATTTGGTATTGTCCTTGGGGGTGATTCTGGTAATGAGGTTTCATTAGTATCACTGGTTAGCACACCTGATAAATTTCCAGTTGAAGCTCTTGCTTTCAGGAAGTGCAGTAACTTGAAATATTGCCACTTTGATGTGGGAGTGTCACCTGTGGCTTCACCTGATCGAGCTGGTGGAATTTTCCCAAGCTCAACAGCAAACTGGTCTCTAAGATATTTCCATTTTTTTTTAACCAGTCTCTGAAAAAGACAAAAGATTTAGGAAGTGACATGAATGCAAACACATTTTTAAGCTGCAATAAGGCTAACAACAATGATTATATTATCGTATTCATCATCGCTCGCGCAAATAATAATAATAATAATAATAGTGGTAATATCACAGTAATAATAATAATAATAATAATAAATCATATAATATAATCATTAAAACATTATTAATAAAAATAATTATAATAATATGCTTACCTTCACATTTCAGTTCCTGGCTGATTTCAGCCCACAGGTATCCACCACATTCCTGTTGGCGTGGTGCTTATTCCATTTATTCCACACTGGCTGTCTCTCATAAACTTTGACTATCAGGAACTGAATATCCATCCTGCTCTCCATTCAGTAGCGTCTACCCGCGCGGGTTGAGCGGGCAAGAATTATCCGAGCAAACAGGAAAGCGGGTTGAAGCAGGCTGCCGGCGCCAACATGTTCTAACCTGCTTCCTCTGTTACCGCCTATACTTGTTTATATGGTTTAATTCTTGGCGCGGGTCGGCGCTGGTTGCCGTCGCGGGCAAACTTGCTTTTTCTGTGCACACACCCAGTCACTCCACAGCCCTGGCCATGATCATTCAACTGCCCTGCACAATCATGCAGGTGTGCCAATTGTAGTGGCTCTCCTAAGGTATTTTAATGGGGCTGCACGGCCTATAAGTTCCAGTCAGAGATAGTTCTCAGATTCCAAACTGGCCAAACTTTACACTAGGCAAGGTAGGAAGCACGCCGACAATGTTGTATCCTCGCTCCATACTCTAGTGCTATGCACTGCTCTGCCCTTCCCCCTTATTCCCAAGCTGATTCTACATTTCCCCCAGTATCTCTTCCTCCTGCTCCTTGCGGTCTCAATTCTACCACCTCCCTCTACCAGTCAAATTATTCTGCCATTCTAAATCCAGACACTCAAATCTCTATTTCTCCTCCTCTTCCCCTCTCTACCAAATGCATCCGCCAATTTCAATGTTCCACCCCATCTTCTACTGTTTCCTCTTCACCTACACTCTCCCTTTGTTCAAACGTGTCTCTTCTTCACCTTTTCATAAAAAAAAAAAAAAAAAATCTCAAACTTCCACATCCTATTCCTTTTCGTATACTCTTGAAGACATAAAACTTTTCTAATCATGGTCCAAAAACATCCCTCATCCTCATCCTCTGTTTCCTGCAATGAAACTGACTGCTGACAACAACCCTCCTCCTCATATTCCTCCTACACTCCTTCCCACTCCCCCCCCCCCTGCAACATTTACTCCAAACCCATTCCTTCCATTAATCCTTCCGCTCCCTTCTGGATACATATGGGACTCCATTTTGTCACACCACTGCCCTTCCCCAGACCCTCTCCCTCCTAGCATTCCTAGTGATACTTCCCACTGATTCTTTAGCCGTTTTTTTCCGATGGTTATGGCCTACCTGGCACCTCTCTCCTACCTTGGTTATTTTCATTCATATTCACTTATATTGGGTATCTATAACACAGTACAACTCACAAGAAATCCAGAATATATCCCAAAATACTGTGTACCAGTCGAAAAAATAACCAATATAGTTATAGTAACAGCAGTGGGCGGAGCCTAGTGGCGTATCTTGCCTCTGATCATGAGATAAATTTTGTTGCACAAAGTCGCATGACACCCTAATTGCCTTTATCGCAATAATTATTTTACGCTGAAATGATCTAACTGTCTTAACCCCCTTTTGACAATCCCTACCTTACCCTAATAACTCACCTTGTTTACTCTTTTCAATACCATATCCTAAATTGTAGTGCAATTTTTGACATGTAGCATTTCATAATCCCCCTCTTTACCCATTTCGATACTCTATCTTCCTACAGTGGGTGCCATGTCAAAAAAAAAAAAAAAAAAAAAAAAAAAAAAAAAAAAAATCCAGTGAACAATAAAATGAAATAAACAATGAAAAAACAGGTTGAATTTAAGTAACACTCACCTTAATACCCAGTCATCTCCCCTTTGGTCTTCAGCACAGCCTGGATCCGCTGTGGCATGCTCTCACACAGGCTCCTGAAGTAATCCAAAGTCATATCCTGGCACCAGAGATGTGTGATGACCTTCTGCAGCTGCGGTACCGATGACATCATGTGAGTCCCTCACCTTTTCCTTCAGTACCTTCCACGTATTCTCAATCGGATTTAAATCCAGACTGTTGCCTGGCAAATTCATGAAGAGGATATTCTTCTCATTGAGAAAGTCACCTTTTTAGAGGCATGACACGGAGTGTCATCGTGCATGAACGCTGTGGCGCTATGAATGGCATTAAGAGTTCATCATTTGCTTCTTCAGAACTTGGATGTAGCAATCTCCATTCATGACAAAATTCTTGGGCAAGAAATAGAGTCCACCCCTCCCCCCTTTCCCACTGAAACAACCCCAAATAACTACGGAAACACTGCTTCATTATTTTAATAGTGTACTTGTGGGTCATACCGATTTCGTCTGAGGGGCGTCTTACACGCACTCTGTGTGAAGTTATGACTTGGAAACTGCTCTTGCTGGACCAGATGACCTTCTGCCAGCCACTGTCCAGTTCTTGTGTTCTTTGGCAAAAGCAAGCCACTTATGCCGCATGGTGTAGGTCAGTAGTGGTTTGTGTGCTGCCATGAGACTTGGTGTGATAAAGTGATGTTTACGGCAGTGTTGGATGGTGCGAATAGCAACTTAGAGTATAGTTTCTTGAGATCCTCTGCTGTCAGCCTAGGGTTCCTGTTCACAGCTAGCTTAAGAAGGTGGTCAGTGAGTGGCGTCTTCCTAGTCCTTCCAGGACGCTTGTTATATTGGGGTATGACATTAGGTGGAAACTCACATGTGGTAGCAAGCAGACGCATGATGGTGGACTTACCTTTCCCTGTCCTCCTCACTATTTCTTTAATTGGCACTTTCTCCTCCCGAAGAGCAGGAATACGGGCTTTTTCCACATCAGTCATTTGCATGGGACCCATCTTGACTTGCCGAGTTGGGTCTGAAGAGGCAACAAAGATGGCAAAAAATTAAAAATAAAGCAGCCACATCCAATTCCTCTTATGAATGATTACGGTGCAATAAAAACAAAGACTGCAAGTTTGCCTCCCTAAATGAGGGTAGGTCCCCGAGCCCACTGTATACTACTATATGACTTGATATCTGCCACATCTATTTGCTTTTAACCATTAACCAATGTCCATTTATTAACCTGGTCTCAGCATCCTTGCAGAAATCAGTGTTTAGAATGTATTTCTCATTGCTTCTGACACAAAATCTAAGTATCATACCCTTTGGCAATGCCAGGCATCCAATATACCATGACAAGAGACAAAAACTGTTCCTTCTGACTCATCTAACTCATATCTCAACTTTAGACAAATTGTGTGACCTCATCATGAAGGAATATGCCATCCCAAATGATAAAATCACAGTCCCACACCCCACTCCTAGAAAAAAAAACTATTAATGGAAAGTATCAAAACCTATACCAATATTTCCCTAAGGTATGTAGAAAGTAGATGTTGTTGTTAATGTGAATTACAGAGTAAGCTTTGTAACTCCCAAATCTATAATCTATTTCTTGTTAATATTCGGTTTGTGGCCACAGCAACCACAGCAGCTTAACATGTTAAAATACACTCAATGTAACACTGGTCAACACGATATTTCTGGCAAAAGGTTTTAAAACAAATTCTAAATAAATTTGGGCTGCTGATAACGAATATGAACCAAGTTTTTGTCTATCACATCAGGATTTTGAGATATACCATTTTTCATTTTTTATTGAAAATTACTCATCATCCCATATATCGAAGGTTTCATTATAAGAACACGTGATTTTTAGTACTACATTTTGTATTTTCTTAATCAAGGAATTACAAAGAATACAAAGTCCATGTACAGTAAATCAAATATAGTGACAGAATTAAAATAGAAAATATAAAAATACATATATATGGTGCACAGATCAGTGGCAAATAGCAGTTATCTGAACTTTCTTTTCTTGGCTGATCTCTGGTGTACAGCTTCCGGGTTGTCTCTCATCAAGCTCCAGCAATAACCCGCCATCATATGTGAGTCCCACTGGCCTTGATACCGTTCTTCCATTGTTTTAATGTCCTGATGAAAACGATCCCCCTGTTCCTCGCTCGCAACCCTAAGGTTCTCCGGAAAATTGTCCAAATGGCTGTGTAAATAGTGAATCTTGATACTCAATGTAAAAAGGCCATAGCAAATCGGTCTACATTACGAATCAACCAGTTCAATTCAATGTGTGCCAAACGCCATGCGTTTCCATACATTTCAATGAGAGAGCTGTCTAGGCAGGAAAATCTCCGCACTGGCTGGCCTTTAGAACATATCTATCCATGCGAATCGCGATCTAAGCCTGTATACACACGCTTGGTTGCACTTAACTCTGTGAAAAGGCCATAGCAAATCGGTCTACATTACGAGTCAACCAGCACAATATAACTTTATAATGTAAAAAGCACTCACCTTGCTATTCTGACCAAGATCAATATTACTAATCAGATAAAATCCTACAATGTAGTGAGCAAAGTGTCTAAGTAGTAGTCAATAACTAAGTAAGCAAATCTTTATGAATAATGTTGGTGATATGACAAGTGGCAGCTCGGTCTCATATTTATATGAAATTGTACATCACCTCAACATTAACTTGCGCAAACACCTTTTTTTGGACTTCAACACAATCTGACATGTGAGTAAATATAAACAAAAGGGGAAAATTCCATGGAAAACTCCAGCCCTTTTGATGTGTCTTCATTCACAGTTTTCAATAAATCGCGTATAGCGTACTACTTGCCTCGCGACCGTACAGTTGTCGTTCTATTGTTAGATTACGAAGTTGTTTCAATTGGAGTCAATAAACCACGTTTAGCGTTTCACACCTCTTTATGATGATGATGATGATGATGATGATGATGATGATGATGATGATGATGATGATGATGATGATGATGATGATGATGATGATGATGATGATGATGATGATGATGATGATGATGATGGTGATGATGATGATGATGATGATGATGATGATGATGATGATAACAACAATAACAACTAAACAACAATAATAAAAGTAACAGTAATGGTAATAACAATAATAGTAATAACAATAATGGTATGAGTAATAACAGTGATAACAGTAATAATAAAAACAATAACTGTATCAGCAATACTAATAACAATAATAATAATGTAATAAAAAATTACACTCACAATAATAAAGAACGTAAATAACAGCAAAAGTTGTAATAATAACAGTGACAGTAATACAAATAATAACAATAATAGCATAGCAGGTTTTTCTATCTCAGTATCAAAATTGTAGTTATTTGTAATATCTATAATATCAGTAGCATTAATCACAATAATCAGTTATTCAAGCAGCATACCTGTCAAACTTTTCATTTTGGTAGTGGAAGTGCATGGTGTAAATTCATCATCCTGATTCTCCTCATCAGAGGCGAAACCGTCATCATCCTTCTCAAAATCTCTATTTGAATCACTGTCATCTGATGCCAAGTTACAGCCTCTTATTCTCTGACTGGCTCGTTCACCATTCTCCAACTGTAATGGAAACACTTGTTTAAATATTATGAAAATTAAATATTTTAGCTTTGCGGCATTTCCTGTCAAATACCCTGACAGAAATGGATAAATCACAATCAAAATCTTATTTACCACCATGTTTAAGAGACACATCATAAATACCGCAGTTTAAGCATTATATTAGATATTGAGTGTTTCTCGGTAACTTTAAATAAATTTTTAAGTTTCCACAATAAATCCTCCCAGACCATCAGTGCAGACTGGATAGTGCATTTTTTATCACCCTTATAAAACCCATAGCGCTTATGATTGTTGAGCATTTTAGCACAAGATAAAGGATATTCAGAATAACCAAACAAACCATACATACTGTTTCGTATCTCATCACTAAGTACTGACTTCGTACATCCAGACGCTACACACGTGCTCGCGCACACCCACCCACCTACGATGATAAAGTAGCTATATATTCACAGTAGCTCTACTGCGGTTTAACGATCAGTTACGTCGTCTTCGGTAGATCAACGAAAGTGCTAATGCGTCAGATTTTTTTCTTTCGGCAACGCGTGCTGTTTTACATCATCGTGTTAACTCTGCCCTTTTAGCCTGAAAACAAGCCAGAAATTCGTTACTAGAGGTTCATCTCGTTTCTGTAGTGCTATTGAGTCTTTAAAAATATCTGGTAACTTTCCCTCTAAAAGACAGGTGTTTTAAAGGAATTTTTTAAATGTTGTATATTGTCAATAATGTGTTTGTATGAAGTTTGAACATATAATATGGCTTTGATAGCAATGAATATTATGAACTTTAAGAGAAATTTTGTAAAGTGAATGGAGTTAAACAGAACTACTCATAAAAAACCGTTAAATAACAAGAATTATATATCGTTATAGTAATCGGACGATGCGTAATTGTCATGAAGCCAGGGTGAGACCTCTCTCTTCATAGCGAAGATGAAAACATACAATTCTACACCAATTAAGGCAGCTCAGAAATTGTGCTGACCGATTTATGTACTTTGTTTCTTGTACTCATCTGCATATAGTTAAAAAGTCTTTATTTCCATGCAAAAGAGCATATTTACTATGGTATGAACTATCTTAAGGACTCACATGAGAGACACTGGCAGACAGAGTGGAGTGGGTGGATGTGTGAGAGAGAAAATAGGATGAGGTAACGTAGGTTATCCTCACCCCTATCGTAATAAGTCCCAATGTGGGATCCAACAAGAGAGACACAAACACACATCTCCATTGGATCTATCTAGTCCAAATATCTATGGTTAAGAAACTGTCAACTGTACTCGATTCTCCATGTTTTCGTGAGTCAGGTCTTAAGCCAGGCTAAACGTAATTACCCATGTCAAGAAGTGCGAAACTATGTATAAACAAATGGTTAAATCTGAACGCTCTCGTACATCTGGGTGACACCTTTCTTCTTCTTTTAACGGTAGGTTCATGTCTGAGCCGCCGTGGTCACAGCATGATACTTAATTGTAGTTTTCATGTTGTGATGCTCTTGGAGTGAGTACGTGGTAGGGTCCCCAGTTCCTTTCCACGGAGAGTGCCGGTGTTACCTTTTTAGGTAATCATTCTCTCTATTTATCCGGGCTTGGGACCAGCACTTGACTTGGGCTGGCTTGGCCACTCAGTGGCTAGGTAGGCAATCAAGGGAACAACGCGACGGTTGATGACTCGAATCCTCGAATTCAGATTGCCGGTAGGCAATCAAGGGAACAACGCGACGGTTGATGACTCGAATCCTCGAATTCAGATTGCCGTCGTGACAGTCTTGAGTCCGACGCTCTAACCATTCGGCCACCGCGACCTTGACACCTTTCTGGGTTACTCTATATTACCTGTTTCATTGTTTCAAGAGAGGCTCTATCAGTCCTGTATTGCGTCCTTTTGGTTCTCCGTTTCTCGAATGGTTGTCCACTTCCCATTTTATCAAGAGGATGTCTTTCTTCTGATCTCTCCACTTCAGCAGGAGTGATCTGAAGTCTGCAGTTCCTTCCACTACAATCATTGTTATTTTCCTTTCCTTTCCGTGAATTTTGATCTTACAGTCTACATTTTGTTCCTCTGCATCTTGGTTGGGGGGGGGGGGTTCTGTGACAGCCTCCTCTCCCTGTTTCTGTCCCTTGTTTGTGTCAGCTTTCTTTCCATTATATCTATTCTTGCACAGTACTGCAGCATCCAGGTTACTACTGATACTTCCTTCCCAGAAAAATCTGCATCACTACTCCGCGGCACTTCCTTCATTTCCTGCACCTGCTGGTCATCCTGAGGTTGATCGCTTCCTCTTGATAACGGTGCCACACATGGTGGGCCCTACAGCCAGGCGCTGTAGTTGTAGTTGTGCCCTCCCCTTGCACATGTACCTGCAAGGTGGCCGGGCTTTTATCTTTTCCCACGTTTCATTGCTGGGGAACCGCCGAAATAAGCTTTGAATGTGGCCTTGCCCTGCATGCATTGTGGGGGCCTCCGCAGATCCTGGAGTCATGCTTTCTACCACAGAACCTGCATCGAGCATCCTGCTGACAAGTTCAAGACTTGTGGACCCATCAGCAACACTTGAGGCGCATGACAGGTGACTCCATGTATGGTGCCACCCTCCTATACCCTGCTCCAGATATGAATACTCTCTCTGGCACTTCCCCTTTCAGGAGGGCAACGAGCTGACTCCGCTCCTCGCCCCTGGACGCGTGCCTCTTCACCCACACGAATCTGTCATTTTCCAACAGAAAGTCTGGGTCCAGTATGGTCGGGTATCGGAAAATTATCACTTTTAACAGTCATCACGGTTCCCTTGTATCCCTGAGTCGTCAGGGTCTGCTTCACCTCACCTGCCCTTACCGTGAGTTACAGCCTCCCTCTGCGTTCCTTCGTAAGTGGCTCGAAATCACGGTGGTCCCAGCCCAGTTCCATGGCCCAATTTAATTTCCCCAGGAAAATCCTGTGGGAATAGCAATCGTTTCCTGCCATTCACATCAACAACGAGCTGATTTCCTGCTTCCGTTCTCCCTTCGTTCTTCTTCCTCTTCTCCCGCTCGCATCCATTCTCTGGTTGTGCTCAGTTCGCTTTTCAACCCCCCCCCCCCCCCACATGTTCCTGCTCTCTCTCTCTCTCTCTCTCTCTCTCTCTAAATGACGCTCCTCAGAGAGAGAGAGGGGATGAAAGAGAGAGAGAGAGAGAGAGAGAGAGAGAGAGAGAGAGAGAGAGAGAGAGAGAGAGAGAGAGAGAGAGAGAGAGAGAGAGAGAGAGTCTCGATAAATCTTGAGCGGTCATTTATGCTATGTTATTGTTGATACTTGAGTGTAGTGTATAGCTTTTCCCCAATTCTCCCTATACCTGGCAGTGCACTCAACAGCCAATTAGCATTTATAAGGATTAATGATGTCATCAGCCAGAGAAGACTTTTAATGTTCTATAATGAAGAACATAATATAACATATTTTCTGTTTATTGGATAAGTGTTTGGATCTAGCAAGAAGAAAATACTCATTCACTTCATTAGTTCGAATAGCCGCTACTAGATGGTGCAGCTATGAGAAGCAGTTACAAAGGTCTCGACGATTTTGCAGATATTTTATATAACTGTCATACATTGAAATTTAAAGCATGAAATGTTTTCATTTTTTAAGAAATAGTTATAATTGTTACTTCTCGTATTGAAAGAAGGAGGAAATACCGCTTCACCTTCGCAAGTGTTGCCATTTCGATAAACAAACAATTCCAGGAAATCGCATTTGAAAAATATGCCACTATAAGTCAATGATAACTTTTACTGCATATTTTGTTATCACTTATTTGACGAAAACGTAAGATCAAATGGCTTACATAGTTTCAAAAAATATACATTAATACTCTTATTGCTTATTTCTATTCTACCAATCACATTCTTTATTACAAGCTAGGATTTTCGCTAGGATTATTTACTCCAAGTTTACTCCATGGAGCCAGATGTACAAAGTAGAACCCAACAAGTGTACTGGAATATAGTTCCGGAAATGTACATGTACACATATGCATATACATATACTTATACTTACACATACATTTTTTTTTCTTTTTCTCTTTTAAGTGCCCTGTCCTACAAGGACGTTGGCGATCATGGATTTCCATGATTTTCTTGGCAATATAGAGCGGTGGTTTGCCGTTGCCTTCCGCCCGGTGTTTTTTTTTATCGAGTCACCATCTCTATTTACCCGGTTCTGGGACCGGTACTGACTTGGGCTGGCTTGCCCACCCAGCGGCTAGGTAGGCAATCGAGGTGAAGTTCCTTGCCCAAGTGAACAATACACCGGTCGGTGACTCGAACCCTCGAACTCAGATTGCCGTCGTGACAGTCTTGAGTCCGATGCTCTAACCATTCGGCCACCGCAGCTTCACACCCACACATACATGCACATAAATATGTGTATATTAATGTATATGTGTATTAAAAATTCCCCACACTTTCAACTGGTATACTCCTAAAGGTGCGAGGACAGTTATTCTTTCTGGCAATACAAGCATATTGTCCAGTATTCTGTGATTAGATCTTGATATTTTACAAAAAATTTCACTAATAACTAATGTCAGCCAATAACATTATGTAAAAAAAGACATTACATATGTTTTGCCCAATGCCAACATTATTGCTTGAAACATGAGGCATTTTTCTTTAGAGCAATTGGAACTGGTATAACTGGCTAGTTTAGCACAATCACATCAGCCAAACATCGATTACCAAATTGCTTAACGAGTTGTTTATGGTGACGACTTGTAAGAGGTCCGGAGTACGCACTCGTGTCACATGGAGTGATCCCCTTGAAATTATCAAGATTTCCAGAGAACAACATTAGGTGAGAAATTTTTGACAGGTTGTCAGTGATAGCGTTAAGAACTGTTTATTAAGTATATCCCAGGTCGATATTCATGCTTAAAAAAAAATAATAATAAAAATAAAATAATAATAAATTAATTAACAAACAAATAAAATATATATATATATATATAAAATATATATATATATATATATATATATATATATATATATATATATATATATATATATATAGAGAGAGAGAGAGAGAGAGAGAGAGAGAGAGAGAGAAATACACAGAATATGGGAGCCACTGCAATTGGTACACCTGTGAAATTGTGCAGAGCAATTTGAACGGCCATGACCAGATTGGAAAGATAGAGGGCTGTGGAGCTACAGTGTTTAGTAGGGTGGCCAAAATGGCAACATTTCTGATATTGATAGGTAAGGGGTCAATGTGGTCCTACAAGGCAGGGCACTCCATCATTGTAAATTTCGTGGGAAAAGTCATGTCTACTGAAGCTAATCTTGGCAATATTGACGTAAGACTTATGGTGGCCTCTGGGAGGAATAGTGAAGCACTATACTGCTACTGTATCATAATCATTAGGTATGCAAGCAAGCCATTTTCACGGTCTGACAGAGTACTCAAAAGGTTTGTAGAGGTGAAAGTAGTGAGAGGAAGAAGGCAGTAGGAAGATGGAGTGGTGTGGCGTGAAGTAGTATTGTGGGGAGGAGGACAATAAAGATGAAGAGTAGTAATAAAGGAGGAGGGGGCAAAAAATGAAGAAGACTGTGCAGGAGAAGCAGATGGCATGGATAAAGTTGGGAGAGAGGAATGGGTGTTTTCTGAAGGTTGAGCAATAACCTGGGTGGATGATTCAGAATAGACATAGTTGACAGCAAGCATCGGAGAGGGGACAGAAGCAGTAGTGGTTGGAGCCATGATCAAAGAAGAGACAGGGGACGGGAAACCAGAAAAGTCAAATTTATATAGGGTACCTGATGATGGGGCAAGCCTTAATGTCTCTAATAAGGGTACAAAATCTTCATTACTGGCTATGCTGATCCTAAAATATATGTGAAGAGAAATGGTCTACCCCTCAGGGACTGTAAGAGGGGTAAGGGCTAGGTGATTAACCAAGTGAGTACTGCGCCCATGGCCGTTCTGGACTGACACAAAGCCAGCCTTTCATCCTTTCAAGCATGGCTCTTGCACCTTAGGAAGTGGACAGAAAAAGGGATTGAAGAAGAGAATGAAAGGGAAAGGGGAGAAGAAAAGTCCATGCAAAATTTGTTGATCTGAAGGCTGCGGCCCAAGGTAGGGGTGATCTTCAGCACTTGGCCTCAGTCCCCGTCTGTTCCCCTCACCCCCGTGAGAATAACACATATATTGAGGGTTATATAGATGAAACAATTTAAGGTTAAATGAAGCACAGTTTTATGATCATAATCTTTAATTCCAAAGTTATAGTGAGGTGGTCATTACCACCAACCACTAAGGATTTTTCATTATTTTTTCCAGTCAGCAAATAAACTGTAACTTATATGTATTCCTCACAAATAAATTTCCACTTCATGTAACACTACTACTCATTAGAACTTTTTCTTTTTCCCCCTCTATACGGAAAAAAAAGAAAAAAAAAAAAGAAAGATGTCGACCTTCAGAGTGTATTGTTTTTTTTACACGATACAATGAGAAACACTGTCTAGCAATGTTGTTGCATAAAGGAACTTTACATGTTGTACACAGCCACCTGGTTCTATGTGGTTCTTTCTTTGTGCTACAGTAACTACAGCGTCTAAAATTAAGTCTAAATTCCGGCATATGTTTTGACTGGTCTAGGCGAATTTCCATGGGGATACTTTCTTTATACCTATAGTGTTTCTGCACAGGCTGCCTTTCCTTTTCCTTTTCTTCCATTCCATGCACTCCAATCAAACCAGCAATGAGTCTTCCTCGGAAGGCCTTGAGCTCAATATTTTCTTGGGGCACTAAATGCTTGTAAATTATAAATGCGTTCACAACAGCAATGTCAACATAGTGAAAAAAAATTTTGTGCCACCATATCTTTGATTTACGATCAATTTCGTATAATGACTTCATCATATCTGCTTTATCAACATAGCTCTTATGACGTCTATAATCAGCTACAACAACAGGTACACTAACATTCACTGTGCTGCCATCTTTACTGCGGCAACGAATTTGGGTTGTTAATGATGGGTTATGCATGTTTGAAAGAATCAGGACAGCTCTATTATCCATCCATTTTGTGCATGATATGCCAGATGGATCCATGGCCCAATCAGCTTGGCCTCGAGTCAGCTGCTTATTAAGTAACAACCCTGGTATTTTTCGTCTATTTTGGCAAATTGCTCCGCAATACCCTATACCTTTATCAAGCAGCTCTTTTGCCATAGATACTGATGAAAAGAAGTTATCAGCATAAATTTGATACCCTTTGTGTATCAGTGAGTTTGATAACTGATGAACAACTTTTTCCTCTACGGCTAAATCTTGTTTTCCATCTCTCCCACAATATATTTCAGCCTGACAAATATAACCATAACTATCAGCCCTTACCCACACTTTATATCCTCCTTTCTGAGGCTTTAGAGGTATAGATTGCTTGTTAGCGCTCCTGGCTTTGAATTTAATCAGGCACTTATCAATGGCCTGGATTTGACTTGGATTGTAACAAGTCTGGAACTGTTGGTTCAGATGATTAATTAGAGGTCTTATTTTATAAAGTCTATCATAGTTTAGATCACTTCTTAAAGGCACTTTACTAATATCATTTACATGAAGATTTGCTAAAAACCAAGTAAACCGGTCACGCCGCATAGCATTCGCTATATAGTGATCCCTAAAGCATGGATTTATCGACCAGTAATCACGATATGAAGGCTGTTTTTTTATGCCCATCAACAGATTTATTCCTAAAAAGATCTTCAACTCTGAGACAGTTGTAGGCCTGAAGTGCTTCCCCTTTCGAAGAGCATAAAGATTTGCTTGATTAACAATATTCTTTAACATTTCCAAGCCAATAAGTCTTTCAAAAACAGTTGTCGGTGTTACTTCTGCCAAGCCTGTCATATGTGAAGATGGCCCTGGCTGTTCACCTAGAAAATGGGCAGAATTTACATCATATATCTGTTTCTTCCATCTTGGCTGAAAATCCGAAACCTACATCATCTCCGTTCTCTCTGGTTTTACATATGTACCTCACTTTCATGGTGTCTTCCACATCATATCATTATCTGTATAGATTTACAGGATATGTAGCTCAATTTAATGTATATATATATATATATATATATAATATATATATATATATATATAATATATATATATATATATATTTATATATATATATATATATATAATTTTCATACAGTATAAGCATTTTATATGAATCCCAGTTTGTTAACTGTTACTTGATTATAACAATTTTGTAGGTACTTTATCTTCCGAATTATCATTTTTGATTCATAGTTTGTTCATTTAGATAAAAAAAAAATATTTAATACTTGTATTGTTATCATTCCTTAATTTACATTATGTCTATATAAAATCCTTTAATTACAATTACTACTGAAGTTCAATATACCCACCTGACAATATATAAGCTTCATCTAACTTTTCATCATCTGACATATCATCCTCTTCAGAACTTGACATACCCTCCACCAATGCCTGAATAAGAATAGAGTCATCAGCAATATTCTTTTACTCTCGAATATTACAGTTTAACATTTTAGCTGAAGAATACGTAGTTTTTGAAGTGTGAATCTTGCAAGAACTTTTTATAAAAAATTATTTGTACTATTTGCCCTGTCCCCACATAATTTTATATATAAAAATGTAAGACTAAAAACACTGCAATTATATCATTTTAAATTACAAGTTTACTACCCTGGTATCAACACATTCTATACGGTTGGCCATGAAGCCGGCTTTCTCTTAACACGAACGGAAAAAAAAAATTATAAATAGAGAAATAAACAAACAATTATGATGAAAATAATAATGACTAATAATAATAATAATAATAATAATAATAATAATAATAATAAAGAGAGAGAGGGAGAGAGGGAGGGAGAGAGGGGGGAGGGAGAGGGGGAGGGAGAGAGGGGGGGAGGGAGGGAGGGAGGGAGGGAGGGAGGGAGGGAGGAGGAGAGAGGAGGAGAGAGAGAGAGAGAGAGAGAGAGAGAGAGAGAGAGAGAGAGAGAGAGAGAGAGAAAAGTGATAGTGAAAAGTAACCAATATGACCAGATGAGATCAGCAATGATTTAATACATGATAATCTATAAACTGATATCTAAGCAGCATAAAACTGGAAACATTAATAAAACAACAAATAAAAAAGTTACGAATTTCTGATTCCAACCTGTCAGTGGGTCACACTGCAAAATAAAAGGATGTCTCACAACCTTGCTGCACAGAATGAGTTAATTAGTAGCGAAAACGAAACAGTGGCCAGTAGTATTTTTTACCACTTTTATATCTTTAGGTTCCTTTGATATATACTTTGAATATCCTGAACCAAATTGTTCTATTACTGTAAATAAACATTTGTAGAGCATTTATATATGAGTAGTCTTGTTTACAAAGACTGAATATATAAGGAATACACAACTTAAACTATGTTTCCTCATAAAAAATCAGCTGTGAAATGACAATTCGAAATATTTTGCAAAAAAATCACAAGTCTTTAACAATGTAATAATTTCTTGTCAGTGTTGTGGGGCCTTTCTGATGCCGAAGCATGTAAAGCGGCCCATACACGCTCAGTTATATCGTGCAAGTCTGGTTACACAATATACTTGACAATTTAAAGTTGCCCACACACAGGTTGATATAATTGACACTTTAATTTAACAGGCTCAGTTTGGTTTTGCAATCCACTGAGAAAGGATGGAGGATTTTGACCCAGCAATCGCCGTGGCCGTTGCTCTTGCTGTAGAAGAGGAAACTGATGTTCCAAAAAGGAAACGTGCAAAATGGTCAAAAGAATGGTTTCTGCAGCGTTCAACATTTGGACACACCAAATTACTACGGGAACTGAACCTTAATGAGCCAAGTGATCTTAAACTTTTTGCGCATGGATGCCGAGTCCTGTAATGAGCTATTGAAATGGTCGAGCCCCTCATTGAAAAACAAACTACAAATATGCCTCAGCCCATCTCTCCTACAGAGCGTTTATCAATTACACTGCGTTACCTGACCACGGGAAATACATTTGAAGATCTGAAGTTTGTCAGTGCTATTGCACCACAAACCATCGGCAAAATTGTTATTGAAACCTGTGAAGCCATCATCAGCTGCTTACATGAGTACATAAAGGTAAGATTAACTGTCTTCAGCTGTAACCAAGCTGGTTCCGTGATGTTTGTTGGTCCTCAAGGCTCGGGAACTGATCACAGCAGCGAGAACAGCCTCCTTCTCTGGGATTTTGTTAGGTCCCAGGGAGGACCATGTGTCCAACCGATGGCTGCACCTTGAGACTGGCATGGGACCTGTTACTTGCATACTCCGCGATCGCCAGTGGATGGACAGATCATCTCAGATCATGTTAGGCCTGTTAGGGGAACCCATTCTGTCAATACATGCTTGCGCTGGGGACATTGAAGTCACGGTGATCTTTGCAAACCTTGGTAGCACAGTCCATATCTCTGGGCTGTCAGACCAAAAAGTCAGTAGATGGATTGGTCTGGCAAAAGGAGCCATGAACACAATCAACAAGAGCATTTGGAGATGTTTGTACCTATGCAGAAGGATCAAGCTAAGTGTCTTTGAGGCCTTGATACTGCTAGTTTTGCCCTATGGAAGCAAAACCTGGATGTTATCTAGTGCCTTGGATTCTTGTCTTGATGCCTTTTGTAACAAGCCCCTTCACCGGATCATGGGGTACAGTTGGCAGGACCATGTGCCCAACCGACGGCTGCACTGTGAGACTGGCATGGGACCTGTTACTTGCATAATCCGGGATCACCAACTCAGGCTATACGGGCACCTAGCTTACTTCCCTGTGATGACCCTGCCCATCAGGTTGTCTCTATGCGAGACAATCCTGGGTGGAGGAGGCCCGCTGGATGACCAGGAGGTCATGGATTGAGCAGCTCAATGAGACCTGTTGTGAGGAATTAGAGATGGGCCGAGGGCTGCCAGGAGATTTGCCACGAGGGACCCTCGTGACAGGAAGCGAAGGCTAGATGTGGCCATGCACCCATTGGTGTTAGCCCCTTGATGATGATGATGATGATGATGATACATATATACATCATATGTGTGTGTGTGTGTGTGTGTGTGTGTGTGTGTGTGTGTGTGTGTGTGTGTGTGTGTGTGTGTGTGTGTGTGTGTGTGTGTGTGTGTGTGTGTATATATAAATATATATATATATATATATATATATATATAATATAATATTAAATGTGTGGTATATATATATATATATTTTATATATATATATTATATATTATATATATATATATTATATATATATATATATAATTTATATATGTATGTATATGTGCATATATATTCTACCTTTATTTTAGCACATCACTTCTTTTATCACACAATTGCAAGAACATATACTTTATAAATACTTGAATAAATAATATTCCATATGCTGTAAATACAAAAGGCCATCCATATATTTCTCATATTGATAATAAAACTAAATTTGATGCAGAAAATAAAGGTATCAGAGCATTAAAACTTGTACCTTGTTTTATATTAAAAATATAGATTTATAACTAGAAATAGCAGATAACTGCAGCTGATTTTATTGAATATGAATTTGTTCTTCATGTGACTCATTGTGCAACTTTTTTGTTTAATTTTCCTTTTGGGAATTTTCCTGTAATACAAAAGTAATCATAGAATTACTTCATAAAATATGGATCTTTTTTGGGGCATATGAAATTCAATATAAATCTGATCAATTTTAGTTTCATTTTTGCTCCTAAACAAGGTAAAAAAAATAATAATAATTAAAAAATAAATAAATAAATAAATAAAATAAAAAAAAAAATAAATTACTTGAAATAATCAATACACACAAGCGAGCTTCTTACAGTAAATCATCACTGCACTTTATGAACATCACACTTTCAAAGTTTTTGTCAGAAAGATGACCTCTATCAGGCTTAAAAACTGTTCAAGCAATGCTGAAAACCCTTTTAATGGGAGCACAAGATGCAGGTACAGTCAAATATTTCTGAGCCATCTCCGATGAGGCAGGCAGAGTATATCTGTGTGCTTTCCAAAATACTAACAAATTAGTGTCATATGCCATGCAAGGCTCACTCAGATAACAGTTGATTTGAGTCTTGATTGACTGCACCTTTTTACTTGTGGACACTGACTCCTGTGTATGAATATGCATGAAACTGAATAGCCTCTTCCTCTTCAAAGGGAAAGATTCCTCTCTTCTGGCTCAAGCTTCTTCAATTCTTGTACATATTCACCAGGATTTCGCTTAACTTCTTTGCTTAACTTCCTTTATGTAGCATTGTCTGTTATGATGTTTGTGATTCTTGAACGCATGTCAAAGATTTGTACAATTTCTTCATACTCTTCCATAATGAACAGCTGTTTTCAAGGACCAATCATGGATGAAATGAGCAGCAATTCCTAAGTAAGATCTCATCTGCCTGCTAGACCAAATGTCAAGTGTGAGGCTAACAGTCTGTGCACACTCAAGTTTTGCTTTCACAAAAGATCTAACTTCAGTGCACTTCTTTTGCAGGAGTTTGTTCACCAACTGCTTTCAAGTTGGTACCTGGAACCGAAGATCAGCAGACAGCATCAGATTATGGAAGTAAGAGCTCTCTACCAAAGAAAACTGAACACGGTCATTTACGACAAGTGTATTGTTGAGTTGCTTTTGTCTAACATCATGAGGCAAATATTTCTTAGGATGTTTGACAAATCCATCTGGAGTTGATTGGCTGCAGTTGCTGGTCTCCCCAGTGCTGTGACTTGTGCATGCTATCTCAGACACTTTGCTGTGTTTTCTCTGAAAAGAAATAATATAAATATAATATCCTGAAAAAATTATGAATATAGTAACCTATAAATAGAAAACAGAACTGTTGGTTGGGTGATTACTATTACATCATAGTTAACTTAAACGTCACATCGATTTCACAAAATACTGAGTGGGCAAGACATGTCACCTACTCTTGCTACCAGTCCCCAGTTATCCATTTTACAAATAGCCATAATTCTCCAAATATTACTCATTTTGAGCATCAAATAACAAAACAAATAACAAAAACATATAACATGTTAACAAGTGTTCATTTTAGGAAGAGGAAAGGGAAAGACAGCCCAACATCTTCCCATAGAAAATACCAATTAACCACACTTGGGGTAATTTGTAGATGGTGAGCCCTTACGTATAAAAAAATACATATGTAAAAATAAATAAATAAATAAATAAATAGATAAAAATAAATATATTTAAGCCTTACCTTCATATGTTTGTGTAGGTTGGAAGTTACATTCTTGGAGCAGGAGAGTTTTGTTTTGCAATGCTTACACTTAAAATTCCCAGCTTTATCATCGGGTACAGTAAAGTGGTTCCAGATTTATGAATTAAGGTTGACTCCTGCTTGTCTGCCGCTGTTGTGAGTGATACCGACTACCGAGGTAAAGAAGCAGAGAGTGGAGTGTGACTGGAATAAACGTGTTCACGCTTATTGAGTAATAAGGTGCTCTACTGGCCCTGTATACTGCAGCACGTTACCAATTAAGAAAATACTACATAATTACACTGGGTTACAAAAAAAGATTTTTTCTAAGTTGTCTTAGTTTTTTCAACTGATTTAGAGCAAATCTGCATCGCTGAATCCAAAAATGCCATCCATTTTCCCCGATCAGGTCAAGTTTTTCAACTAAGTGAATATAGGAAAAATTGTTTTTTTTACGAAGTGGAATACATTAGAGCGGCATTTTTGTTTTATTTGGGTTACTTATACATCCGATATATTTATTTTTTTTTTTGTTTTCTCACCCAATTTATAATTATCGACATGTTGCAAACATTGATCGGTATCAGTATTGACATCAACATTGCATTACATTGGTAACTATTACAATATCTACTGATCAATGCTGAACATCGATCAGAATTGATCAGTTGATCAGTAGACAGGACACTAATAAAGACAAATGCATGAAAACTAGATGTTTGGTCATCATTGATCATTCAGTGCTGACACTTCCGTTTCTTTGAGCTCCTCGAATGTGCAGCGGCAGGGATGTCTCTCTTCAAAGTCCAACAGTAATCAGCCATCATGACTGCATCCCACTGTCCCTGATACCTGGTCTCCATCTCCTTCATGTCTTGATGAAATCTCTCCCACTGCTCGTCACTCATTGATCCCAGATTCTCAGGAAACTGATCCATGTGTGAGAATAGGTAGTGCATTTTGATGCTCATGTTGCATCCCAGGTTTTTGAAGGCAGTCAGCATTTTGGTGACGAGTTCTGCGTAGTTGCTGGCCTTGTTGTTGCCAAGGAAGTTCTTTACGACCAGAACAAATGCCTTCCACGCTTCCAGTTCAACTTTATTCATTGAGTTTTCAAACTCTGGATCTCTGATGAGCTGACGTAGTTGAGGTCCGTCAAAGATGCCAGCTTTCAATTTCTCCATGGTCACTCCTGGAAAAGCATGGCACAGGTGAGTGAAGCAGCCACCATCCTTGTCCAGAGCTTTGGTGAACTGCTTCATCAAGCCAAGCTTAATGTGCAGGGGTGGGAAGAGTATCCTGTCTCTGTCCAACAGAGGGGCGTTGATGACATTCTTTGATCTGCTAGACTCCAATTCCTCCCGCAGAGACCACTCCTTTTTCGTGTAATGCTGAGCTCGGTCCCTACTATCCCACATGCACAGAAAGCACGGGTACTTGGTGAAACCGGACTGCTGTCCCAACAAAAAGTTCACCATCTTCAGGTCAACACAGATCATCCACTCATGCTGACAATAACGAATTTTCTCCAGCAGATACTTCACCGCTTCATACTTCTCCTTCAGTGTAGTTGAATGAGCCAGCGGTATAGAGGCAAACTGGTTGCCGTTGTGCACCAGAACGGCTTTCAACGATCTCTTGCTGCTGTCAATAAACAGTCTCCATTCTACAGGTTGGTACTGTGTCAATCCAAGATTGTGCAGAAGCTGTGAAACATCTGTTCAGTACACCAAGTCTTTCTCTTCAGAGAAAAAACGAAGGTATTCTTGATGTCTGTTGATGCGAGTACTGTCAGAAAGAAGGTTTTTTTCTTTCAGTCTTGATGCCAACAATTCGGCGGATGACTTTGGCAAGTTGAGGTCACGGACAAGATCATTTAGCTCCTTCTGGGAAAAGGGATGCGGAGCATCATCGGTATCATTGCTAGGAATTACTTCTTCATTGTCTTCAATACTGGAGAATTCTTCGCCACTTAACTCAGGAAGTTCTGCTGTGACAGGTACTGGAACTTCATCACAGTGAGGTACAGGACGACGTGCTGATTCAAGATCAGGATACTTGAGGCTGCTCTGGTTCTTTCTGTTGATCCCAGTCAAATTAATAGCGCAGAAGTAACAGTCACTGACATGGTTTTTCGGCTCTCTCCAAACCATAGGAATTCCAAACTTCAGCCTGTCCTTCTTTCCATGGGTCCAGCGACGTAGATACTCGGTGCATTTCTTGCAGACCATGTGAGGCGCCCAAGCTTTGTCCTGATCACCAAGTTTCATGCCAAAATAAGCATGATAAGCACGCTTTACGAAACTTGTGACTGGTTTCCTGTTAGGAACAACGGTGTATTCGCCACAGATGTAGCAGAATACATCCGGCTTATTTCTGCAAGAGCTTCTGGACGAATCCATATCATTCATCTGAATAAGGAAAAAATGTCTGTTAGTAAAAAATGTGCGGTTGCAACTTGAAAATTATATCGCAATACCCGCCACGAAAATGCTAATACCCTTATGTATGAACAACAACCATAAAAAACAATATTTGGCAATAAAACACAAATTTGACCTGAT
>NC_051411.1:11889039-11919039 GCF_015228065.2 Penaeus monodon
ACACTACAATAAGAAACATATAATGACAATGTCATAAAGAGAGGGGTCAAAAACTATACTCATTCATAAATGAAATAATCTATACATCCAGAGAAAAACATCAGAAGTAAATAGGTCATGACAAATGCTGTCTGAAAACCAAGTCCATGATGACTGAGCATGCATCCAGAGGCAGAGCTGTCAGCAGGGAAATACAGTGACCAGGAAGGGGTTTGGGAGCAATGCCTCCAGGTGGGACAAGATTTTGCTTCATAAGGCAATGGATTCCCAAGAGAAATGTAGGCTGGAGTTATTGGGACTCAGTGGGTTGCTTTCATTTCATATACATTTACCTGTACTTTCACTTCTTTCCTGAACCAGTCATTTGCAATGGAAAACAACAGTCACATGCAAAACACAGCGAGTAAATGGAATAAAGTATAATAATTGCCAGGGTGAATGGCTGTGTGAATCTTAACCCTTACCAAAACTATGCCCCCAAAAAGTAACCAAAGTTTACATAGCAGTGAACAAGATCCCTATAGTGTATAAGAACTAACTTCCATGAACAAGACCCCTAGCTTACCTGGAAGACCTGACACTGTGGTTTGTTTATCTTTGCTAGAGTGCCAAACGCGGAACCAAAAAATGTACAAATCATCTCTAGAAACTTATTAATCCCGTGTCTCCGATGATATCATGAATAAAAATGTCTTGAACTTAATCAACACATCGCTTACATGCACTGTTAAGCTTTCCTCCAAAAGATATTTGGCATACTAAACCACACAGGACCTTACCAAAGGCACTTGACTTGGGCACATTATCACCTGCAGTTCTTCTTTTGGCCGCTCTAGATACTGCTCCCTGTACTCCCTGCAACGCACGCTTCTTACTCTTCCTTCCCATCGTTATCTAAGATGTTTTCTGTGTGTGTCTCCGTTTGTTATTATAATAATATGAGCGTGAGCAGCAATACAACATATGTTCAAACTCACTCTCTGCGTGCTACTGACTACATTTTCTTTGAAAGAGTATATGCTAGACAATGAAAAAATATTTGAGGGTTAACTTAAATATTTACATCATCATTAAAAAAAAAAACGTTTCGTCATTCCATCACTCCGGGCTATACTGTAGGTAATTTACTTGAGCCAAAAAAAAGGAAGAAATTCGCGAGGCCCATGAGGGTGAGACTTCCCCCCCCCCCCCAAAAAAAAAAAAGCATAGATAAAAAAATATATATAATTTTGGTCCATGTTTTCGGGTCGCCACGTGACTTTTATTATTGGTTAGAACGTTCATGACGTCACGGTAGCGCCCAACCAATCAGAGGCTTTGTTATTGTCATGTATTCGAAACCTCCCGCATCGCCGCGAAATAAGTCTAGAATAATATACACCAACTAGCTAATTTTCTGTAAATCTTAAAATGTTTCAAATATCATTCTGGTGTTATATGAGTAGCACCTTTATCAAAATTTGTCATATCAGCATTAAAAGCGAAAGCTCCAGCTTGAGGCGCGCTTGGAGGCTTCCTAGAATCAGTTGTCATGGCATCAAGAAAAACAAGTGGAGGTAATCTTTGCTGTCTTCCTTTTTGCCGATCAAGGAAACATCTGGACTCGAACCTTCATTTTCACCGTTTCCCGTCAAACAGCGAAGTGTAAGGAACAAACAGTGGCACTAATTAAAACGTCCTTATTGCTGTTACACACCACTGTCACCATCGTACTTTTGGTATATACATGACTGTTTATCCATTAATCTAGCGCCCTATAAAAATACTGGATGAAAGGGAGACACTCTAAATAAACGTGATTAACCTTGAAAAAAAATATATAAATATATATATATATATATAATATATATATATATATATATATATATATATATATATATATATATATATGTGTGTGTGTGTGTGTGTGTGTGTGTGTGTGTGTGTGTTGTGTGTGTGTGTGTGTGTGTGTGTGTGTGTGTGTGTGTGTGTGTGTGTGTGTGGGTGTGTGTGTGTGTGTGTGTGTGTGTGTGTGTGTGAGTGTGTGAGTGAGTGAGTGTGTGTGTGTGAGTGTGTGTGTGTGTGTGTGTGTGTGTGTGTGTGTGTGTGTGTGTGTGTGTGTGTGTGTGTGTGTGTATTATATATAATATATTGAAATAACAATTATTTTAGAAACCAGTGCATCAGTGGCACACAAAAAATAATGGCAGAATGTTTACTTTATCTTTGTGTTTGTTTTACCATAGATATTCTGTGGATCCTCATTTTGGTAATTTTCCTGAATAACTTTGTATAAATGATCACAATGACTTTGGTCTCAATGGAAATATATATGGAAAAGAATTAATACATTAAATTTGGAAATTGGACTACTTACAGCCCAAGTCCACTTGGTGCTCCCAAGTTTCAGCTCTTTCAGCATACCAAGTGAAGACCAAGTTTGTCGGAGCTATTAGGGGGCAGAACCCCCCATCAACATCAGGCAGTGCCTAAAGGGCATACTTAGCCACGGCAATTTAGATTAAATTTTGTGATGTAGAGTTATGAACTTAGTCTTTGACTAGTGCATCCACATTGTAAAGAATTACCAAAATTTCTGAAAAAGAAAAAAATATTGCAAAAACAAAAATGTTCCAGTGACCTTGAATTTGTAATATATATCACTTTTCAGTAAATCTAGTTTGTGCATGGCTTTTTTTTTTTTTTTTTTTTTTACTAATTACTATAGTGATTGAGGATTTAGGTTCAAGTGCAGGCCTAGTTGAGGACTAGGGAGTCCCTTCTATGTGGTGGTGGCATTACTATAGTTTCAATTTCATACAAGGGAAAAACAGATGTTTAGAGTGATGAAGCAGATAACTTGACCTTGAAATAGATTTAGATATGGTAGAATTATGAACCCCCTTGCTAGCTAGAAACAATATTTCTTTTACACCCACTAAACAGGATGGGTAAAATTAGTATGCTAAACAACGTAATGCCTGTGTGAGAAAGAAGTGTATTGAAAACCTAAATGCAATCCTATTTTAACTGTAGATTACAAAGTCTTTTATTTTTATTTATTTATTTATTTTTTACAGATCCGAAACATGGCTGAAATTTGTCAATAGACCAGATTTGTATAAGAAAACCTGCAAGGAACTCAATAATACATACAAGGTTTGTTCAAGACACTTCGAGCCTGAAATGTACATGAGTCCCATATCACCACGCCTGAAACACTTGGCTGTTCCAACCATACCTGGTATGTTTTGAATAAAAAAAGACAATTTTTTGGATGGTAGATTGAAAACTTGAATTATCCTTCCTAGTAAATGTTTAACAGAGGTGGATAAAAGAAAAAAATAGGTTTTATTATTATTATTATTATTATTATTATTTTATATATATTATATATATATATCATATATATGTATTATATATATATATATATATATATATATATATATATATATATATATATTTTTTTTTTTTTTTTTTTTTTTTTTTTTTTTTTTTTTTACCAAATGCTTTTAATGATTTCCAGAGTACATCCACTTATACACATATATTGATATTATTCCTTAGAAATTTAATAACTTTATTAACCACTCTACAATTAGTGGCATTCCAGAGTGTCTGTTCAGAGAATGGCCAATTAAATTGCCTTTGTAGGAGGTAACTATTTGATTAGAAAGTCATTCTTCTGAACAGTACTGAAAATTTGAAAATAATATGTACATTGATGATGACAATAAGATATGATTAAAAAACAGCAGCTTTATTTTCTATCCCAAATAAGGAAATCAAATGAAACTCTCAGCCTGCTTTCTCTTAGCTGCCTGCTAAAATGGTTGTTCAAAAAAATAGATAATGTAAATCAGACAAAAGTAAGCTTTATAGAGGACAACAATGAAAACACAAACAAAATGGAAAGGAAGAAGTGACACTAGAGGAGGAGTAGCTCTTCATATCCAAAAAGATTTAGCTGCACAAACAGATCCTGTAATAGAATACTCAAATAATATCACTCTTGGTGATATTAGAGAGACAAAAGGATTTGAATGCTGCCATATATAGACCATCTACCTTGGCAGAAACTTTTAGAGTAGAGCTATAGATATTGGTAATTATATCAAAACTACAGTAAAACACGAAAGTATTACGATGCAAAGTGATTTGAACTTTCTCTTCATTGACTGGAAAGCGATGAGAATTAAAAGGTGTAGTGGACAAACTTCAGGGTCATAGGGAATAGTCCATCTGAAAATCCAAAACCAACATTATATTTTGTTGAAGGAGTATAGATGAAAAGACAGTAGTTGTGATAAGTAGTTCGGCTTATTTGTGAGTAATGACATGAGCTTCATTCATCACAGTGACCTGGTAGTCATCGGTGGAAAAATTACAAATAGTTGGAAGATGACTTTTGAGAGATCCAAAACATCTACTGTTACTGTGTAAAGAACTAGTGATTCCAAGGTTGGAATATTGGTGTCAATTATGGAATCTAATTTATACAAAATAAGTGATATCACAAGAATAGGTTAAAAGAATTTTCATCTGAGAAGTAGACAGCATGATAAATCTTGATTACTAGGAAAAAAACTGTAATAAGACAGAGGAAGATCTGTCATCATATATGTATGAAAGATCACTGAAAGTTTGGCTCCAAGAAAGGTAGTAGAGAGCAGAATTGAAGTCAGAGATTTAGTAGTAACAGTCCTCTTAACAACACTGTTTTAAGTGTTTCATAATGTCTTTCATTACCACTGTTAATCATCAGGTGATATATTCTCATTTTGTTTGCTACCTCACTTTATCAGATGTATGTGATATGGGTATGAGAGAGATTATTGTCTCTTTATAATCATATGATAATGGAAGTCAATTGAAGTTACTTTTATTGCAAGTTAACAAAATATTGGATTTATCACTTCACTTTTTTATACAAATTTTCTAGTGTCATCACATGCCAGCAGATTTTGCTGTATAGTCCTATTTGGCTCCTTGCACTTTTTACCCATGCAGGGAGCCAAGGTTTGAGATATATATATATATATATATATATATATATATATATATATATATTATATATATATATATATATATATATATATATACTGATAAATCATTTGTGAGAATATTACCACAGGATTTATAAACAACAAAACAAAAGTTATGGCCTTGTCATCTTGACAATTTCAGTTGCAGTTTTCAAGAAAATGATTCAATAGCTGTCTGTATGTAATATTCCTTTAAATTTGTGACAGGGTGCTCATGAACTAAAAAATATGCTTTATGGATTTTTTTGTAACTACTAATGGATTTCGAACATGGCGGGAATAACATAAATCACTGATACTGTACAAAATATGACAATCCTTATAACATAATAATGGAAAATTGAATAACATTATAATAACAACAATAGTTGTTTTCTCTTCACACTGAAATGAACATTAGTGAATGGCAAGTGATACCTTCCAAGTGGACAGTATTTCATCTCATCTAAATTGAAAGGGGAACAGGGACTGAAGTAAAGATGTCTACAACTTTATGCCATGAATGTATAAAATGGTATTTAGTTTACAAGAACTCACTCTTTTGTTTATTGATGCTGGAGATTTAGTGTTGAATTATTTCTATAGTTGAGTAATTTTATCATTTTCAGTTCAGGAAAAAGTCTCACAAGATGGGACTTTGTCAGTAGAATCAACTGTGGCAGTCCCTTCTCCTAAGATAGACATCCCAGATGCTTCTTCAAAAATATATGCAATTGTAACAGGTAAATTCCACTAGCAATTGGAAAATACAAAATAGTGCCATATATAGATGACTTTATAGATATAAAAAATGTATACTTTCTTCAATGAAGTTATTACTTTACTTGGCAATGTGTAAAAATAGTGTAACAAATTATGCTCAGTCAAAAATGATTCAAAAATTTCCAGAGTGTGTTGAAGAGTCTGATGGCCACCTGCACATATTTATACCCAGTACTGATTCAGAAAAAGGATCTTCCAGAGACAGTATGGCAGCAGGTAGGTCTTCATTGCACTTGTTTTACTATATAGAACTATAACAATATGGTTAAAAGGAGTTTTTTTTTTTTTCTTTAATTAATGTTACACACACACACACACATGCACATTCATATACACCTACACACACTCATGCACAATCATACACAATATATACCTTATAGACACACACACACACACACGCACGCACACACGCACGCACGCGCGCGCGTTGTGCACGCTATGAGTTTATATTATTAATGTGTCCTTTCCATTTCCAGAGTCATTAGATGACTGGGAATATTTTGATGGTGGTGGTAGTAATGACCCATTGGAAGTTACCAGCATCTCATCAGATATACCGAAGGAAGTAGCAAATAGCCATGAAAGTAAGTGTAAAGATAGTTGTTAATGCATGGTTATCATTACTTTATTACTATATTCTGAATTTCTCAATTATCCATAGCTTTATCTTTCAGAACTGCAGTTGTTCCTGTCTGTATTTTTTCTTCTAATTTTAAAGTTTTTATTTAGACAAATTCTGTTTTTCTTATATATCAGGCTTAATTTCTACACACCATGAAAAAATGCATTTAGGGATATGCAGTAGAATGGTCAAAATATAGCATTTTACAAAACTAGGACCAAAATGTTCGTATACCATCAGAAAAAATTTTCAAAGTAGCGTTCAGTTTTAATGAGTGGCATAGGATTAAATGGACAGAGTTAAAGGCCCTAACCCGCTAGAAGGGACATGGTAGGTTGGAACCTTGTATGCACTTGGCAAAAGGAGAATTTCCTCTTGAATTCCACTTCATCGTTGTTTGCAGTCGCACACAACCTCAGTTGCCACTGATTGAGTACACGCATCTGTACTCCTGTATTTTGTCCTGATTCTGGCTCCCGATGCATTATTTATTGGATTGACCTCACTTTTTCCATTCAGACATTCATTATACATAATGTTAGAAGAAGATCAGAGAAAATGAGGAAGCAACACCTGGAAGAGCTAAGGAAGAAAAGAAAAATTGTACCAGTATTTTGTTTATTAAAGGAAAGGATATTGAAAGGCTAATTACAGAATACTTGGGGTCTCTCTCTGAAATTTTCATTTGCAACGGAAGTACATAAAAGATAAATCTCTTATATTCCTTTGCTCTGTCATTTCCTTACATTATTTGCCGTGTAAGTGAAGAACAGTTGAAACTTAATGGATACTTTTTTTTTTCCAATGAGAAAATTCTTTTTAATGTGTATATATATAATATATAATGTGTATATGTATATGTATATATATATATATATATATATATATATATATATATTATATATATATATATATATATATATTTATATATATATATAATATATATATATATATATATATATACATATATACATATATATATATATATATATATATATATATATATATATATATATATATATATATATATATATATATATATACATACATACACACACACATATATATGCGTGATATTATATATATATATATATATATATATATATATATATTATAATATATATATATATAATATATATATATATATTAATATATATATATAAACATCATATATGTGATATATATATATATATTATATATATATATATATATATATATATATATATATATATATATATATATATATATATATATATATATATATATATAATATATATATATATATATATATATATATATATATAATAAGCATTTAGAATGGCATATGTTTGATGACACATTCACTTACCTGAAAATAATTTTCAGATGCATCCAGATTGTTCTGTTCAGCAGACTCTTCAACTCCCGAAGGGATTGTCATTAAGCCAAACACATCTCAACACCAAGTAAGGAAATTAGATACTCTATAAAATGAAGTATGCCAAGGCAAACATAGTTGATGATTGATGTACTAATTAGTGAAATGGTGCTGTTTGGTGACAGATGGGTGAATGGATGAATGGACGAGTTACCCACTCTGGCAACCAGTAGTTTGCCCAGACACAGTCAGTCAAAATGGGTGAAATAACAATATTCACACTACAATTGATAGGGAAGAAATTAAAGAGGGGGATTTGCATAGATGGATAGGTAGGTAAATGGAGGAAGGGAAGGATAGGTGGATAGGGTGGATGAGTCACCCCCCTCGCTAGGGGGAGGAAAGGAGGGATATAGATATACGAATGCAAGGTACATATAACCATGTAGCTCCACGTCCATTTAGCCTGTTGAACCTCAAAATAAAATTGACTCTTTCCTTAGAGTATTCAGATGACTGTTAATGGTAAAGAAATCTTCATTATCATATAGAAAGGAGTGGAATGTTTGTTATACTTGTGGTAATTATAACAATATTGAATAGATTATATAGACAATTTTGTATGTAGCTATATCCAAATCGCGCAAAGCACTTTCATTGGCTAAATGCAATGATGTCATTAGTTCTGCCCCTTTATCTGACCCAGTCACTCCATGTGATATTTTATGGTAATTTTTTTTCAGTGTAGTTTCTTTCTAAAGGGTTCAGTAATCAGTGGTAGAAAAATTTATGAAAATGAAACCAAGAAAAAAAAAATTGCAATAACAATGGCAGAGAGGCTGGGCTTAGCTCATCCGTTGCAACTAGTGTGAGCTACCTTTTTCAAACTACCTTGTATGAGTGGATAGATGGATGAATAAAATCAAACAACTTTAATGAAATGATTTTGAGCAATAATATTCAGAGAGATGAAAGAATGATTATAATAAACTTTATTTTTAAGTGATTTCATGGTATTTAGTTGTATTTTGTATTGATAATTACGGTTTGAAAATCTTTCAAATAATACAGATTTAGAGATAAAGTCACAACAAGTGCAATTTGTTCCTGGTATTTGAAATGTTTTTAAGTTTTAAACTTCTCCAGTATATGATAATATATAAGAAGAAGAAAGCATCAGTGTTTCATACTGCTTTCTGACATTAACCAAAATATTATGTCAACCATATATTTCTTGCTGTCTATAAGTTCTTCTATATGAAATATACTGGGTGATAAAATGAGATAGCTTTTTTTCATAGGATATATAAAATCATAGTCTTAATATTATAAGCTATATTTTGTTATTGCTGTGTTATGTTTATGTAAATATAATAGCTAATTTGTTGTATATTTCATATTGATATATATCGGTCCCTTTGATCTCTTTTTTTCCACAATTATTTTAATTAATTCCAGCGTTCAATTACCCTTATCTAGTTCTGTAGAGGACACTTGCTTTTGCCCAGGCTTAGGCCATCTGTCTTGGAAGCTAGATAGACCCAGAGTACCCAGATTTTGCTTCTTTTTATAACAGGTACTGAGTACCTATATGTTAGAAATTCCTTTAATATTACTGTGCAGTTAGAACATCATTAAAAGTGCCTTGAAGCCAGCCAAAATGCACCAAGACTGGGGAATGTAATTTTGGGATAAATTAAATGGGAGGCAGTTTCACTGGGAAGTAGGTAAGCATGAGGTCATGTTACTCTTTTTTTTCATTTTCCTTTCTTTTCTTTTTTTCCTTCTTTTTCTTTCTTTCTTTCTTTTCTTCTTTCCTTTCTATCTTAGCAGCAATTAAGTTGAGTACTAGTGAAAACATTATCATTGATAGATAATGGTTTGATAAAATATCCGGCAAGCTGTAAAATTTTCAAGTAAAATTGATAAATAAGAAATATATGTGTGTGTATATATATATATATATATATATATATATATATATATATATATATATATATATATATATATATATATATATTATATATATATATATATTCTTTATTAACGTATATATATATATATTGAGCCTATATCACAGATATACTTAATTGATAGTTATATCATTGATTATCTATGGATATGATATAGTGTAGTAGTATCTATTACGAACTTATATATTTTAGTATCATTTCATCTATTATATATTACAACTATATATATGCACATTATAGATATATATTATATATATATATATATATATATATATATATATATATATATATATATAATATATATATATATATGTATATATAATATAGATTATAGTGGCTATTAACATAATAAGCAAATAATAGCTTGTTCATTGTGAATAAGGAAATATGATATAAAACAATGAAAGTTAAACAAAATGAACAAATTGTACTTTTAAAGATATATTTTATTTTTTATATCATTAAAAAGGCTCTATATTTTTTCCCCAACCCTAGTCAGCTTGGGGGCCCAAATCAGTTGGTGTAGTTGAAATGATAGTATTCACACCAAGACTCAATAGCATATGGCTTTATTTTAAATTCCTTTGCCTTTGGTCATTATTAGTTATTACATGAATGTCGGGTTTATTTGAATCCATTTATTAAACATACATTTGATCACAATCATGAATGTGAAAGACAAAACACAGTCTTATGAATCTCTCAGAATTGACTTTCATGTTTTCTGTTACATTACAACCACCTTTCCTGTCCTTCAGGATAGTGATGTTCCGGATAAATTAGATGGTGAAATTGCTACTGAGTTCATTGAAGTTAAGGATGGTAAGTCTCAGCTGTAATATATCAAAGCTAAAGGCTCTTGGCAAAGATGAGAGGTCTGCTTACTAGATTGCATCATGTGTTCTGTTTATTTATTGTTAATGAGGAATATTGATCTATCATTACCATCATTATTTTTTTTTTTTATTAAATTGAAAACTCTTTCACTGTTTACAGAGCCTTTGGATGACTGGAGAGATATTGGTGATTGTGACACTCAGGAAGAATCAGGTGATCTGCATAATGATTTGTTGTGTAGCCAAGTAAGTATTATATGTGGATAATTTTTGTAATTTCATTCCTTTCATTGATTTCATAAAATATTTTTGACTAGAGAGAGAGAGTCCTTTCCATATATAAAATACCACAGATAGGATTGAAAGGGTTACATCCAGTCTTCTTGCACAGGAATATTTCATTGAAGTATACTGTCTTCACCTGTTACTTTAAACCTTGTAGAATACCCTTAGTTTGAAGAAATATAGTACAAGTAGATAGTATTTGTAAAAAATACCATGGTATACAAAGTACACCAATTTAGTATTACCACTAATTTCTAAGAACTGCCAAAGTTAGGCTTGCCTGTCCCCTCAGCTGCCTGATTTTTAAAGTACCAGTCAGACAGACATGAATGAAAATGGGGATATGCCACATACACAAATGTTTTGAACAAAAAAGTAAACGGTTCAGTGCAGGAAAACCTTTGTATATGTCCTTCTCTTCATTGGAAGTCCCAGTAGATCATTTGAAATTTCAGTTGTGGCACAAGTGTAGAAGATCAAAGCTAATGCAACACCAGGTTTCCAGGTACACAAAACAAACTGTGTATTCTGGCTTTGACTGACTCTGGTGATTTCTCATAGTTATGAAAAGGCATAAGTTAATACAGTTGGCCCATTTCCTTTTTGGTCATGTGAGATCATGTTTTCCATTGTTACTAAGATGCAAATACCTTGACATATCCAGAAATTAGTTTATTACCACATAGTTTTTAAATGACAGGAGTGTATGTCAGGCTGTGCAAAAAACATTTAAATTAAACATTGACATTAGTCCACTGTACAATTCAAGTACTGTCTCAAGAGTGCTATCCTTATAGTTTTTCAGTTTTTCAATTCATACTTTTCACCTTGGAAGGAAGGAGGTATGAACAGAAGGATAGTCATCAGTTTAAATCCTCCTAAACTAAGGGGGAGGAGGGGGGAAGCCATATGACAAGCCAGTGATATAGAATATTTTATGAATGTTGTGAACATCATAGATATCACAAATTTCAAAAAATCAATTGCTGTACATTTAGAAAACATGAACATTAAACCATACAAACAGGCATAGATATTAGTAGATAGATAGGTAGATACTAGAAAATATATTGACATATATTTGATATATTATGTAATTTGAATGAGGTTAAGTGCCAGCCCTCTAGTCTCCTGTAATTGACAGGAAAGTGATATAAATAAACCTGTGATGAACCCAGCCATCTTGCTACCAGGAGGATACGTGGCAGTTTTGGAGTGCACAAAATTAATTAGAGTTGTTAAAAAATGAAATTAAAATTATGACAATATTTTCTGTCTGAGATTAATCTGCATCTCAACTCTATATAGGCTCCTTGAATGAAAACAAGCTATACCATACCAGTTAAATATGATTTTGTTTAGGGGTTAATTTTGTGGATCTTATTTTGCTAATCTTTAATAATGTTAGGCCAGGATATGAAACTTAAAAAGAACTATGTACAGTTCATTTGTTCATTCCTGAGAACCTATAAGTCAGTTCTTCTGTTACATTGTCAGACATTAAAGGCAACTGTATTGTCTTGCAGGAGAGGGATGCACATGGTGAATCAGTTAAAGTTGGTAAGTTTCTGTAGCAATAACTGGAAGCTAGACAGTTATGCCAAATAAAGCAGATGATTTATATGAGATGCCTATGTACTAAATATCCATAGTTTATTTATTTTATTACGAAGAACTACACATATTTTATTGTTCTCATCATAATTTTCTGTGAAAAAATTTAGTGAGGATTTCTGTAGTATTAATGTATATTAATTTTGTATTTACAGAACCATTAGACAACTGGAAAGATATTGATGAATATAATGATGATAACAGGCTACTGCAAGTTAAAGAAGAATTAGATGGCAAGGATGATGATCAATTTTATAGTACTGTAAGTACATACTGTTACAAACACTACTTCAGCCATGTTACATGTGCCCTAGGTTGCTTCAGGCTGACAGGTTTCTGTACATAAGATAGGGGAAGAGTTTGGTAGGATAATTTGGGTTTTGGCATTACAAAATTCAGAGATAGTCCCTATCAGTCTACCTCACAAGGAATTCTATCAGCACTGTCCCAGTTACAGAGTAATTGGAGAGAGTAAATACTTCTTCCACCTAGTTTGCTCCTCTTCTCATGAAGAGTTGCCTGTTAGCTAGAAGCAACCTACAATGTATTTACCAGGATTGAGATAGTTTCCTCTTCATTTGCAAATCTACCACCAGTCATAGTTTGGACTATGCTTCTGCATGTCCATAGATGATGCAGAGTTTATTGTGCTGAAAATATAATAAAGATGGTAAGGGGGAGGGATAGGGAGGCAACAAGACAGAGTAGAGGAAGGGAAAGGAAGGTATAAACCCAGGGGGAGAACTGAATGGCAATGACTAGATAGAATATGTTGATAACTGTATCATTATTATCATTATTACTTTATTATTAACAATATAATTATTGTTAATATTATTATTGTTGTTGTTGTTATTATTATTATAATTATTGTTGTTATTGCTATGATTATTGTTGTTGTCATTATTATTTTTTTTTATTATTATTATGATGATGATGATGATTATTGATATTATTATGATTGTTATAGTTATTATTATCATGGTCACAATTATGAATATTGTTATTATCATTATTATCATGGTCATGATTATGAATATTGTAATTATTATTTTTATGACTATTATTATGCCAACCAAACACATGTTCCTCTGGAATGAACATCATCATCATCATCAAGGGGCTAACACCGACAGGGGCGCATGGCCGCATCCACCCTTCGCTTCCAGCTACGAGGATCCCTCGAGGCGAGTCTCCAGCCAGACCCACGGCCCATCTCTTATTCCTCGCAACAGGTCTCATTGAGCTGCCCAAGCCATGACCTCCTGGGTCATCCTACAGGCCTCCTTCACCCAAGGTTGTCTCGCAGAGAGACAACCTGATGGGGAGGGTTGCCCACAGGGAGATGAGCTAGGTGCCCATATACCCTGAGTTGGCGATCTCGGATTATGCAAGTAACAGGTCCCATGCCAGTCTCACAGTGTAACCGCCGGTTGGACACATGGTCCTGCCAACTGTACCCCATGTTACAAAAGGCATCAAGACGAGACTCCAAGACACTGGATAGCGTCCAGATTTCGCTTCCATAGAGCAAAACTGGCATTATCAAGGCCTTAAAGACACGCAGCTTGGTCCATCTGCATAGGTACCGACATCTCCAAAAGCTCTTGTTGATCGAGTTCATGGCTCCTGTTGCCAGACCAGATCCATCTATTGACTTCTTGGTCTGACAGCCCAGAGATATGGACTATGCTACCAAGGTATGTAAAACTCTCTGTAACTTCAACGTCCTCGCTGCAAGCATGGATCAACTGAACAGGTTCCCCTAACTGGCCCCCCAAAGTCCTGAATCTTGGTCTTGGTCCAGGAGATCTCTAGGCCTAGAGGCTTCGCCTATTTGCTAAATGCATCAAGAGCGGCCACCAGTGACTCCAAGGACTCACATAGGATAGCAACATCGTTGGCAAAGTCAAGGTCTGAGACCTTGATATTGCCTAGTGTTGCTCCACACTGACTTTGGCTAGTAGCTCTGCCCATTATGCAGTCCATATAGGTGTTGAAAAGTGTTGTTGCAAGGACACAGCCTTGCCTCACCCCTACATTAACAGGGAAGAAGTTTGACAGACCCCCACCACACTTTACAGCACTTTCAGTACCAGTATAAAGGCTTGCTATTAGCTCAATAATCTGTGTCGGAATTCCCCTGAGTCTCAGGATCTCCCATAGTGATTCCCGATGCACCGAGTCAAAAGCCTTTTTGAGGTGTAGGTTGCAAGCAACCCATGGCCAAACTCACGACGGCGTTCCACAATTACTCGAAACGCTAGTATACGGTCTATCGTGGACTTGCCAGAAGTAAGTCCAGACTGCTCCAGTCTCTGATGCCTCAGTAGGTGGTTGTGGATCCGTTTCAGAAGAATGTGGGCGAGAACCTTGCCTGGTATGCTAAGCAGTGTAATACCACGGTAGTTACTACAATCCCAACGATCCCTTTTCCCCTTCCAGAGAGGGATGACCACGCCCCTCAGCAGGTCAGGGGAATGGTACCAGACTGCCAGATGGCAGTCAGGGCTGTATGCAGATCCCGAGCCATAGGTTCACCTTTAGCAGTTCAGCAGGGATATCATATATGCCTGCTGCTTTCCCACTCTTCAGCTTGGAAATCGCTATCCCAACCTCTGTTAGGGTAGGAGGTTCCTCGCTGATGGGTGGGTCCGGCACAGGCACTGTGACATCGCTTGCTTCCAAGCTAACTGTTGGAGGGTCCACCAGATACAACTGCTCAAAATACTCAGCCCAACGTGCACGCACCCCAACATGATCTGAGATGATCCGTCCATCTGCTGATCGGATTGCAGTCATCTGTGAGGAGGGCTTAGGGTTCAGCTTTCTCAGGGCTTGGTAGACAGGGCGAAGGTCATTTACCAAGAAATGGCCTTCAACCGCCTCAGCAAGATTCCTGATGAACTGTTCCTTGTCCCTTCTCAGCAATGTCCGAGCCCTTTGCACCATGGAGCGACGCAAGACTTGATTACCATTCAGACGAGCCTTGCGACATGCTTCAGTGGCCTCTGTCTCCAGAGGAACTGGGTCCATCAGGTTGTCGAGTTCTGTGAATCGGTCAGAGACTGCCATGGTGAACCCACGGGCACACTCCTCCTCCCTTAGTCTGTCCAGGTAAAACACCTTAGGGTGGCCACTGGAGGGATGGGGAGTTTTGAAGTGGAGCAGCAGGGTGGCCACAACCAGCCTATGGTCAGTGCCACAGAACTCGGCACTCCGGTAAACCCTGCAGTTCTGGAGGATCCTCCATCACGTGCTAACAAGAATGTGGTCGATCTCCTTGGCCACTGAACCCGTATCGCTGTACCATGTCCAGTGATGCGGGTTGGAGCGCTGGTACCAGGAGCCAGAGATCCTCATTTTCTGGGACCTAGCAAAGTCCCGAAGAAGGAGGCTATTCTCGCTGCTGGGATCAGCTCTCGAGCCATTGGGGCCGACAGACATCTCATAGCCAGCTCGGTCACAGCCGGATACCGCATTGAAGTCGCCCAGAACAATGCGAATATCTCGCCGGGGGCAATTGTCTGCCACAGATGCGAATTTGGCGTAGAGCGCCCCTTTCACATCAATTTTACATACATCGGTAGGGGCGTATACAGCAATAAGAGACATGAAGCCAAAAGTATGCTTCAGTCTCATTGCCATAGTACGCTCATCAAGCGGTGTCACCTCAGCTACCGAGGGCTGAAGTCGGCTGGAGATGGCTATGGCTACACCCTGGAGGTGGTGACCATCGCTGCGGCCCGACCAGTAATAGGTGTACCCACCCACACTGATCGTGCTGCTACCAGGTCTTCTCACCTCTGAGAGGGCAGCCACCTCAACTCCCAGTCGCCTCAATTCCCGCGATAGCAGAGGTAACCGCTCATCCTGCCGCAAGGACTGGATGTTCCAAGCACCTACCCGGAAAGCACGCCAGAGGTTAAGTCTCGGGTGGTCACTCCGGGTGCACGCCACCTCTGACGCCCCGCCGACGCTGCCCCAAATAAAGGGGGTCGGCAGGCTGTGGGACCGCCCATCCGCCTGTGGGGTTCCCGAGGGCTTTGCCCCACAAGCTTCATGGTGGATTGGCGCCTGCCGGGCCGCAGGCGGGACGAGTATGGATCTATATGTGAGTGATATTTATTCTTTTCGATTTTGCTTACATAACTAATATTACCAAATGTGTTAGACCAGTCAGTAAAGCCTTTTCATATATGTGGAATGTTACTAAAATGTGTCAGAAAGGGAAATATCCAGTCTTCTTAGGAATATTTAGTGAAGCTTAAAACCCTGTAGAGTGCTCTGCTCATTTTTTTCAGATTTCTTTATTTTTTGCTGTTTTGTAGGTATCAGTGTCTACATTTCGTCAGATATTCAAGGTGGGAGACCTAGTAATATTTTTTTTCCACGTACTCCTATGCTACCGGGCATTTTATTCCGTTACAAAAACATCATTGATGGTGTGTGTTCTTTATTAGAAATTCACCAAAAAATTGCAGAATTCAAAATGTTTCCGTTCGATTCTCTGTGCATTTTTTTTTTTTTCTTTCTTTTTTTTTTTCTTCTTCTTTTTCTTCAGCGATTCACTCAAACTGCAGATCAAGTGAACTGTTTACGTTGGTGCAGTGTGTATCGGTTTCAAATGCCGGATCCTTGGCCAAAGATCATGCTTTGGTAAACTCAGTCACGTCTACAGGAGATGGAAATTATCATCTTTTTTGTTAGAGCAGCGTACTTCGTGAAATGTATCGTACGGAACGGTTACAAGCATCAAAGCTAATTCTGAGAGATGTGGTTCATTGTAACGCCTTCAAACTAGCATTATGGGTAAGTGCAACTATTTACCAATAATCGTTACCAAAAAATGTATGCTGGTGTCACTCACTGTTTCAAAAACACGAAATTTGATGCAAAAAGTCGGATGAATGGCGTCAATGCTTGTTGCATTTGTTAGAGGAGTGCACTTCTAAATGTCCACGATAAAAGTAGGTCATATGACATCTTTTATAAATCAGAAATAAAGCAATTCAAATTTTCCAAAGTAATTATTAATAAAACGTTTGGCAAAGGACAGAGCCAAAATTTTGGTAATATACTACAGCATTACTTTAGAAAAAGAAAGAATGCTTGGTTTAAGCGCTGTGCAAAGGCTAAATCAACAAAAGCTGTAGCGATTTGTAACGCGCTGGTGCAGCACTATTCAAAGAAGGAAATTATTAGAAGTCATTCGTTCACCTCTAGTTCAAGTCGGTGTGAGTCCTTACCAAGTATTTGTGTTCGTAAGTGTAGGGCTAGAGCTTAGGCTAGTGTCCCTACTCGTTTATTAATAACTTTCTTCTCGGTCTCATGGAAGTTGCTTGCATGTTATGGGTATATTATCTTAGCCGATTGTATGATTTCTTGATAGAGGTACGCTGCTGCTCCCTCCCTCCTTTCCTGTCTCTCTCTCTCTCTCCCTCTCTTACGTCCTCTCCTTCCTTTCCTCTCTCTTCTCTCTCCCTTCCCCCTTCTATCTTCCTCCATTCTTATCTTTCCCTCTCCCATTCTCCCGCTCTTCCTTCCTCTCTTTCCACTTAGTGAGCACTCAGCATATACATTCGATTTTTAAGTATGGCTCCAAACTGGCGTTAGGCGAGATGACCCAAGTGGCTCTTGCCCGCGTTGACCTGTGTCCTGACTCAGAGAACCCAGGCAGATAGCGATCCTCTGCCATTCAGCCGAGGCCCCTGGGCAGGTTTTCCGACACACCACCGCTTAACGCTACTCATAGTTCTATTCACATGTTTATCAGTGTCGTACTCCTAATCAGTAATGATTAAGCTGCTCGGACAACTTTGTCGTTAATTCTATTAGTCTAGTACTGGTGTTTTATAGTAACAAATTAGAACATCTTACACTCCCTTTCTCTATGTCCCTCCATTCCTCTTTCTACCTCCCTCCCTTCTCTCTCCCATCCTTTCCCTGTCCCCCGCTCCCTACCTTCCTCCCAGCTTCCTTTCTTCTGCCTCTCATTCTTTCTCACCATACCCCCTTCTCTCTGTCTCTCATCCCTTCCTTGCTCTTCACCTCCCTCTCTCTCTTCCTCCCTCCTCTCCCCTTCCTATCTCAGCCTCCCCCTTCCTCTCTCTCTCTCTCTTTCTTCCTCCTTTCCTCTCCCTCTTTCCCTCCCTCCCATGGCTTCTTCAGGCATGTGTGTGTGTGTGTGTGTGTGTGTGTGTGTGTGTGTGTGTGTGTGTGTGTGTGTGTGTGTGTGTGTGTGTGTGTGTGTGTGTGTGTGTGTGTGTGTGTGTGTTTGGATATATAAACACAGAAATCTGTACCGTCTATTACATTATTTTGACATTTTCATTTTACAGATCTTCGAGATGACTGACAGCCGCGCCAGTGCGCTCAGCGTGGTCAGTGACCGCGGCCGGATCATTGGGCTTTGGGAAGCAGGCAAGTCCAAAGTCGAGATTTCGCGACAGCTCGGCGTGCACCGAACCACCGTTCACAAGTGGATAAAGCGCTGGAGGCAAGAGGGGTCGCTCAAGACGAAGCACCGCTGCGGACGGCCCCAAGTCACCAGCCATAAGCAGAACAGGGCCATTGTGGAGCGTGCTCTCGAAAGGCCACTGACCCCGGCCGTGAAGCTGACCAAGGAGCTGAAGCTGCCCTGCAGTGTGTGGACTGTGCGGCGACGCCTTCATGCAGCGGGCAAGCTGGGCGCCGATCGCGAAGGAGGTGCGATCTCCTGATGAGATTTGCTTCGGAGAGGACGCAGCTAGAAGGTACAAAATGCCAGGTATTTTATAAACATAATATTTTTGAAAAAGTCTGCAATATATTTATATCCTTGACGGGGTGTTTAGTGCTCTCATTATGTGCAGTGGTAATGCCCAACCCCTACAACATTTAGTGTCCACGACCGATGCCCATGCATATAAGTACAGAGATATGCAGATGACTGCAACACGCACACGCACACGCACACGCACACGCACACACACACACACACACACACACACACACACACACACACACACACACACACACACACACACACACACACACACACACACACACATACAATGATTACAGTACGCTTTTGTTTCAGTATAATAAAGAAAAGACCTCGCAATCTATTTCTCTGTTTTTGTATCCTTATATGGTTGATCCAGATAATAGTTATTACACATTGGTTTATATAGCTTTTGTAATTGAGTGGCTACATATTTTTTTCCAAAACGAAAAGTATTCCACACACCATACACACAAATACAGACCACGATACTAGGAAATACCCATCAATTGTTTCGTGTCCTTTTTTTCTTTCTTTCCTCATTATTCATCCGCTTACTTCCCTTTGTCAACCCTACAGCTTATTCCCTTATTCTGATATTGCATCGACACCATATTGCTACATACTATTATAACTAGAACGTGCACAAAATCTGCATATGACAATGCGCTCTCTCTCTCTCTCTCTCTCTCTCTCTCTCTCTCTCTCTCTCTCTCTCTCTCTCTCTCTCTCTCTCTCTCTCTCTCTCTCTCTCTCTCTCTCTCTCTCTCACTGAGCGACACTTGAGGTTGGGAGCACCGCTGTCATCATTTGTGAGTGAGACGAGAGATATACTTGGGCGGTTAAATAAAAGGGGTCTTAGCTTGATGGTTTATTGTTGAAGGTAAATGTGACCCCCAAGAGACCCCGTGTCCCCGGGTCGAGGACGAGGTAGTGGAGCTGGACCGTGTGTGGCTTGGCCTGTCTGCCGTGTCTCTCCCCCTCTGTCTAGAGACGTGTCCTTATTCCTGTGCGAAAAGAGAAAGCCGGGTGACATCTGGGTCCTGCCCAAGAAGGGCGGCTGCTTGGACGGAGGTGTGAAGTGCACCGTCCGGTCTTCCTACGTATTGTTGACACTCACTCTCAATCTCTCGAGGATCTTCCAGAACTGCAGGGTATACCTGCGTGCCGAGTTCTGTAGTACTGCCCATAGATTTGTTGTGGCTACCCTCCGAACCCACTTTAAAACTCCCCGTATGTCCAGTGATCACCCTAGGGTGTTTCATGAATCCTCCACAGCGCAACAGTCATCTGCTGTTGCTGCGAATCACCTGCCATACTTTGTGCAAATGTATTACTCTTACATTTTGTGTATATGTAGTGTTCTCATAATTTGTGCATATGTATTACTCGCCTTTTTTCGTTTCCATTCCTGTCTATACTTTTTTCGTTATATTGTACCGTGCGACAGCACTAAGAGTTAACTCCAACTCTATATCGTAGAAGAGATTGTCCAGTTCCAATGTCAATTTCATTAAAACTTATATTTCTGTCGGGAAATTGACCTGAGAGGGGGATTTTAGGGTGCCATATAGACAGCAACGCAGCACAGGCACACTTCCCTAAGATATGTACCACCAGCAGCGAGGAAGCTTCAGTAAAACAGGATGCTGTCATGGAATCTGATACTTCCCTTTCCCTTACACTGGAACCTCCAACAACTACAAAATTCAATACACTAGATAACTAAAACTGACCGCAAAACTGCAAAAAAATCAACTATATATCTTATATTCCGATCGCCATCTGTAATCCATTTACAAATAAAATCAGGACTTCAAAGTGGTTATCTACCCATAATAATAAAAGACAGTACATACAAAGATAATCATTGAAGGAGAAAAATTACACTAAACGAAAGAATGGATGTGCATTAAAAAAAAAACTATACAGTACAGTACAAACAGAAAACGTAACGTCTCTTGAAAAAAAATCTGAATTTATAAAAATGATGCACTAAAATATTTTCTGTGAGAAACACGTCGTTACAAGGACAAACCATACAAGTCGTGGTGGAATAAAGAATGTAATGACACCATAAAAGAGCTTTATAGCAACCCTTTGCTACCTTTGCTTTTCTTCTCTCATCATCACTTCCTCGACCCCCCCCCCCCCAAAAAAAAAAAAAAAAAAAAAAAAAAAAAAAATATATATATATATATATATATATATATATATATATATATATATATATATATATATATATATTGGACATCCTCTCGGAATCCCCTATTTTTTCATTTGACAACTACCACTTGATCTCATTGCCCAACTCCTTCCCAGTCTAACAACCTTTACCTTATACTATACCCCATCAGCTCACCTCTCCCTATTCTTTCCACTGCCTTCATACCCTCTAGTGCTGTTCAACCTCTAAATCACCCTAATTATGAACTCATGCCGAACCCCCTTCGCCACTATACTTTACCATAGTGCTATATGACCTTGATGTCTAGCACATTTATTTTAACCATTAACCATTAACATCATGAAAGAGAAAATTAAAGCATTTAATAAAGGAAGAAAAAAAAACTCACAAGAAAACCATTTAGAATATGCAAGATTATTAGCAAAAGCCAGGTTTATAATTGTAAGAAGAAAGTTCTGAGTTTTTAAAAACCCTTATGGAAACTGTAAGTCATGAGATAAAAGACTTCGATCTACAAAATACAACCAAATGAATAAAGAAATAACCCACGTGGAATTAAAAACAGTAATAAAGAATGCCAAGATGAAATTTTGGCCAAGATGAATTTTATAAGGACGTCCCAAACAAATTATTAGAATCAGTGTTGATATATCTAAACCCATAATGGGTCAGAAGTGAATATCCATTAAAAACGTAATAATAATCCATATAATAAAATAGGAAAAAAATCAAATGCAAATTTATACAGATTTATTAACATTATTTCCTGTATTGAGAAGACATTCGAAAACAATAGTAAAAAGGTTAACAATGTTAGAACATAACAGGTTAGAGATTTAATACCATCGACATACTATACACAAGACATTCATAGAAAAAAAAACATTTACCTTGAAAACTTGTATTAATTTAGAAAAAGCCTTTGATATGGTCAGTCATGAAGCACTGTTAATAAAAATGTTAAAATGAGAAATAAACAATTAACTAGGAAGAACATTTCAAATGAAAACTGGAAACCGAACCTCAGAAAAAAAACAGTGGCGTGCCTCAGTACTTTTCAGTATGGTCATAAATAATCTAGACTTATCAGGTGTACAAAACGTAATTACGCAGATGGCATAACCCTAGTAACACGTAATAAAAACTTATTAGAGGCCTCCAATAAAATAGAAATAGAAGGGTAGAAGCTAATAAAAAAAAAGCAAATAATAGGGATTTGAACATTTAATTAAATAACAGAATGTGTATGCATACAAATTACAGCAATCATAAATAAACCAAACGCATTGCCAAAACGGTATAAAATAATACAACTCTCTAAGACACAAATGATCACGAGTATACAGAGCTACTGAAACATAAACATCATAAAATCTAGATATAACTCAGAATGTAATACCAAATATATCACTTCTATATCATACAAACTTTGTGGGTAATATAACAAAAAATACTCCTCAAATCATCATTCAAAAACAATACCAAGAATTAATGAATACTGCCCATAAAACCTTTAATAGAATTTTCACCGTCGGCTCTAACATAAAAAAAACAAGCTAGACCTCAATAACAATTTTCATGCAGAATAAAATTATAACAACCATTTGAAAATTGCGGTCAGAAATAGAAATCACTTATGCAGAATTATATGCTGTAAAACATTGTTTTAATTATATCATAAACAATTAACTCACTAATATTAAACAAATTTACAGTCATCACAAATACAAAACCCCAAACCAATAAACTACAAACAAACAATACTAACACAATGTTTCAGTGGATTCCATCACACAAAAATATTGAGGGAAATTAAATTACTGATCTAGCTGCAAAGAAAGTCCATGAAACAATGAATCCAATGTTAATACCAATTACGCGAAACTCCTTAAAAAAAAGTACAAGAATCAAGAGGAAACCACTAAACACGTGATACTACAAGTTAATATACAAGATATTTATGGTAATTAATATACAAGATATTAATGTATATCTTTGAATTATAGGTACAAATAAGCCATCAATAATAAAGGACTACATATTGAGTCATGCATGGATTTTCCTACAAAGAGCTAAATTAACTGACATAATTTAAGAAATAAAAAGCTCAAAAGAAGAGGATCTAGGGGACACATAATACTTGAAAAATCGAGAGCAAGGAAGACTGCGTATATTTGAAAGTAATTACGATGCAGTCAGCTGACAGGAATGGTAAGGGAGAGAGTCTCTAAGTGGTAATGAATTTCCTTTACTGTTATTGCTGTCATGGCATAATTACTATGGAAAATTAAAATTAACGTTGAAATACACAAGTATGTATTCTTGGATGGCCCGGTTCTTAGGTAGCAACAGTTTTAATTGGGTTATATTGACTGTGGTATACTGTTCAATTTTATTAATTTTATCCATGAATCTTTCAATAGCTGGGATAGCAGCCACCATTATACTAGACTTGTAACAGGATTCCACAAGAGTCTACTAGGCTACTTGGCCATGATATAGGCACAGCTTCAAGCAGTCACTAACCTCTACACGTTTGGTGTTCTGCCAGAGGTCAACAATTTATTTTAATGTCTTTGCTATGACTAAGAAAAAATAGAAGAGACATCGGGTTTCAAATTGGATCTAGAGCATGTTGATGACCTAGTATACCTAAGGGGTAGTTCACAAATCTTAACATTTTCACAAGCGACCAAACCGCACGCTGGGGGAGAGGGGGTCAGGGACAAGTGTAACTTTTCAAAGTGGAGAAAATGCGATCGTTTTTTTATATGCCCTGCATAATCCACGAGCCACAAGTCTCGCTCTTGCTAAGAACAGAAGCACATGGGCCATACATATGATGCTTACACGCAAATTATAATCAACACATGGGTTTGTCTCAGCACTGACATAATAAAATAAGCTTCCTGTAAATTAATATTTTTGTACACTTTTTGAGGGGGAAGAGAGAGGAGCAGAGCGAAGGACAACGTTCATATCCTGTAGAAACTGTAGGCCCCTCCACTGGAACCTTCATAATTTTCCTCATAGACCAAAAGACAACATACTCTCTGATGCATTATGAAATAAACAGACACTACTATCAATCGCTAATCATTCTATGCGCATTCACGGTTTTCAGTGTCTAAAATAAGTTCATACACATGCAAACCACAACACAACAACATTGCATTTATTAATTTGATGATGAGTAAATTTCACTTCCACGTTGTTGCCATAACACAAACCACAATGCACGTTTTCACGATTTCGCTTCTCACATCATCTTCATCAACTATTATAAATTATTGACATTCTATTTGCTTATTTTATTTCACTTTCTTCAAGAACACATTCCATTTTTACTACATTTGCCCGAGATATATTTGGGGAGGCGAGTAGCGAGGCTGCAAGGAGAGCGCGGCTCCGTCGTGTGGTGGAGCGATGCTTTTTGGTAATTTTCTGTTCATACAGGGAACGACAGCCGCTTTTGTTGTGTTCAGCAGTTTACCATAGCTTGTAGCAACAGATATGCTACACTTGGTCATTTTGTAAATCGTTCATTTACACCTGTAGGAGAAAAAATAGACGGACCCGATGTCACGTTCATCAGAAATAGTTGCTTGACTGACATTAGTAACACTGAGTAAACTCGAATCAGCTGATGGAGTTACCAAGTGCCTTTAATAATGGTTTTAAAACATCGAAATGCGCAAACAAATCTGAAGGTCGTCATTATTTTATACGACGAGAATGACAGCGTCAGTGAATTTCTCCGTCGCCATGATGTTAAACAAACTTCGCTGTGTCCTGACTGCAGGTTGCCATGTAAACTCTGGGAGGACCATTCGATTTTTTAGGACTGCGGTAGATGGAGAAAGAAAAAGAAAGGCGTTGAGTTTTCATTACGGGAAGGTTTACCGCGATGCTTCCATGACTGATCACAGTTGTTTTAAATTGCAAAATGATGTAACACATTATACTAAGATATTTTTAAAAACGCTCCGGATGGAACCACATATTGACTCTCTTTCAGTGTCGGGAACTAAAGGAACACATTTCACGATAACTCAAGACTTTTACCATGGAAGCTGCTCTTGTTCACCAATCACTTCCTGCACCTACGTGGGATCACAGGAGCGACGTCGGTAGACTGGTTAAGTTTTTGCTCTGGGGTAACGGATTTCTGGCAGGGGAATTGAGAAATCCATCGGCGGCCAGGGTTAATAGATAAAACAAATAAATGTGCTAGACACCAAGGACATATATCACTGCCGGCGGCCAGGGGTGGACATCGGGATAGACGCGACCCTGGAGGTGTGGCGAAACCACGAAAGGGGTAGGCGGGTTCGTCAGGCATGGGTCTTCGGTGGAAGAATGATAGTCGAAGTTGTTAGTGGTTCCACTGGTGGGGACAGAAGAACAGGGAAGAATCACCGCTAAATTCCTAGTAATCTAACAGTATATCTACAGCAACGATTGGTCCAGATACAGGACGCTGAAGGAACTTGGCTGTTCTCACACAAACTTGGTCAGAATTTTATAGACTCCGAGAAGGGTAAGATCCATCCGCAGAACATCGAGTGTTAATGGAGGAGCTTAGTGGCAAGTGCAAATCACCCTGGTATGTGACCTGTACTTTCTAGGTCACACGAGCTGTCGTTTCCGCCACTTCTTTATTCTGGTAATTACTACGGAATGACAATGTACTCATCACGCAACAAACATTAACTTAATTAGGGTGTGCTTTATAATATTTCAGTTTATCGTAGACAAATTTTCATTTCAGGCCAGGTACCTTTCTCCACCGTAGTTGGAAAGTGGCCAGCACCATGGTTCCCTGACTCCTGTCGAGGCCGATGGGAATCCCTAGGACTCCGGATATTGCTCACCAACAGGGGGACGCCGAGTCAGCATCCCACTGATTCACTGAAATCCACCCGTATCGCAGCCTACGACCCTCTGTAATCGAAAGGCAATTGTTGTGCTTCGAAGCTAGTATGCTGGTATGTAAGAGGAGGTTGATTATGCTATCATCATCGATTATTAGCAAAGTATGAGAGTATCCATATATGAAGAGTGTCTCGTATTTTATCGGGCTAGCTAGAAATTATGGTTGACTAAAATTTTATTCGTGGCGTCCGATATTAAATTGGTTAATCTCTTTTATCTAGTTCCTACATGTGACCATATAAAAATTAATCCTGAATGCTGCCAAAACGTATGCGCATCAGAGATTTGGTTTAAACTTTAATACTGGATTAACTTTAATGACGCGTACAGAAGACGGCCATAGTTGTTTGTTTAGTAATCTTCATGAAGACTTTGTTGTTAAGGTAGTTCCTTCTCCATATATGCTTCGCACTGGAAGAGAGAGAGAGAGAGAGAGAGAGAGAGAGAGAGAGAGAGAGAGAGAGAGAGAGAGAGAGAGAGAGAGAGAGAACGAACAGGCAGTGATTTAGAAGCAGGGTGGACAGAGCAGATAAACAGAATTCCATCTGTTTGGCTTTATTTTTTTTTCTTTCAAACAAAGTAATCATTATTCCTTAATAATTTTCCGCTTTTCAAAATCAACTAATTTCATTGTTTATTACTAAATATCGTTGACCAATATACAGTAGATCAAACCACAAACAGTATTGTTAGCTCGTCAATCTGGAGTTAATCTCAATTTTTATCATCCCAAATATACACATTAAAAGCCGAAATCAGCGACGAGAATAGTACTAAGATTTGTCCAACCTTAACATCAGGATATGGAAAGTAATTTTTTTTATGGATATCTAACTGGGACATACTTAATAAACCTTAACGCTATCTCTGACGACCTATCAGAAATGTCTAACCTAATTCTTTCCGCAAATCTTGATGTCATTTTACAGGGATCACTCCATGTGACCTGAGTGTGCTTTCCGGACCTTTTACAAGCATAAACATCCTATTAAGCAATTGGGCAATTTGTCATTTATGATTTATAAATTGAATCAGTTGAAGACTTCCGATTTACATTTTCATATAAAATAAAGTGTGGTTTATATTTTACATTCCAAAATAATGTTTTACACTTATAAATTTTACGAAAACTCATTTATATCTATTTTCTCATTTTTTCTACAAAATTGATTTGGTATTGAACTTCATCGACGTTTGGAAACGTGCTAAAATTGCCAGTTATACCGGCTTCCCGTTGCTCTTTTAAAAAAAGCAAATCCACACATTTCAAGCAATAATGTTGGCTTGGTCAACATCTGACAAGGCATTGTAATGTTTACAAACTTTTAAACGCAACTTTAATGGCTAATATTGGTTGTAAGTGAAAGTGTTTGCGAAACATCACAATCCAGTCAAAGGCTTCGGTACCATTCTCATAATATTGGATACTATGCATGTATTACCAGAAAAAAAAACGCAAGGGTATTGGGAGATGAAGCCCACAGCCTAGAAAGTGTATGGGTAGAGCATATTATGTATATCAAAAAAGAGACTAGGGGCTTATCTATTCTCTTAGATTTTGCCGAAAAGATGGGTTAATTGTCCATATTTTTTCGACATTTTCAGTTATGTTTTACCCCGACTATACTTCATTTCCTTCCCTATTATCAGGCACTATCATAAGACTGCATATGCGAGGGATAAAAAAAATATCTTAAGATTCCTTTTCATTACTCACTAAGAAATTTGATGATTCCACATTTAAGCAACAGTTAATGCAAAACAAAGCAAAGAAAAGAAGAGAAAAAAAAAACTTGAGCCATATAAGTTACAAGAGAGAAGTGTTACAAATCTTTGCATGCTAGCATTATAGGTGTAACCTTATCAAGTACATCTGTAGTACAAGATATAGAAATAAAACATTAATGGATATGACTTGGTTTTATGTGTTTATTTTACATTTACTTTAAATATAACAAATTACTGTGTTATAAGGAAATGAATAGAGTAGTCATAGATACACACTGATTACACAGCTGAAGTAATTATAAACCAGAATTATTGGTGTGCAATCTCTCTCTCTCTCTCTCTCTCTCTCTCTCTCCCTCCCTCTCCCTCTCCCTCTCCCTCTCCCTCTCCCTCTCTCTCTCTCTCTCTCCCTCTCTTGCTCTCTTGTTCTCGCTCTCTTCTCTCTCTCATTCTCGCTCTCTTCTCTCTCTCATTCTCGCTCTCTTCTCTCTCTCATTCTCGCTCTCTTCTCCCTCTCATTCTCATTTTCTCTTCCTCTCTCTAATTCTCGCTCTCTCTTCTCTCTCTCATTCTCGCTATCTCTTCTCTCTCTCGCTCTCTCATTCTCTCTTCTCTCTCTCGCTCTCTCGTTCTACATTTTAAAAAGTATATTATATATATATATATATATATATATATATATATATATATATATATATATATATCTTTTTTTCAACGGCTATTCACCCCACTGCATGACATCAGCCTCTCTCAGTTCACTATTGAGTGCGCTGACACCTATGTCACGACGGTAACTTCCCCAATGACACCTACGTTTTAATATCTCAAGGCGATATGTCATTTTCTCGCTGTGAGATCGGGTTCAAGGCAGCAGTAGGAGCGTAGGCGGGGAATTGGACTTGGGACCATGAGGATCGGAATCCAGTGCTCTAACCACTGGACCACCGTGACAGTCATATATATATATATATATATATATATATATATATATATATATATATGTGTGTGTGTGTGTGTGTGTGTGTGTGTGTGTGTGTGTGTGTGTGTGTGTGTGTATATTTTAACGGTAGGTTCATGTCTGAGCCGCCGTGGTCACAGCATGATACTTAATTGTAGTTTTCATGTTGTGATGCTCTTGAAGTGAGTACGTGGTAGCCGCATCAACTCTTCTGTTCCAGCTGCGAGGGGCCCTCATGGCAACCCGCCAGGCAGGGCCTCAACCCATCTCTAACTCCTTGTGACAAGTTTGATCTATCTACCCATGCCACAACTTCTTTGATCAACCCACAGGCCTCCTCCTTCACAGGTTGTCTTGGGTGGAGTAATTTGATTTGCAGGATCATATATAGGAAGCGCGTTAGGTGGTCATAAAGCCAGAGTTACTGAATTACTTGTGCAAGTAACAGGTCCTATGCCGATCTTATGGTGTAACCGCTATTCTAACATATGGTCCTGACAACTGTACCTTATGATCCGGTGCAAATTCCTGTTGTAAGTGGCATGAAGAAGAGACTCCAAGGCATGGGATAGCATCTAGGTTTCACTTCCATAATGCAAAACTGGCATTATCAGGCCTTGAAGATATGTTGCTTGGTCTTTTTGCACAGGCACTGAATTCATGGCACCTGCTGTCTGGCCAATCAGTCAATTGACTTCATGATCTAATCGCCCAGAGCCATGAACTAAACTACTAAGGTATGTAAAGCTCTGTGACTTCAATGACCTTACTGCAAACAAGTACCGACTGAATAGTTTCTCCTAGACCTCAGGGCATCGCCTCTTTGCTAAATGCATCGAGAGCCAGCACTAGAATTTCCAGGCTCAGGACAGCAACATCATCAGCAAAGTCAAAGTCAGTGATCTTGATATTGGCCAGTGTTGTCTAACAGTGACTCTGGATAGGAATTCTA
>NC_051411.1:11924039-11956539 GCF_015228065.2 Penaeus monodon
TGGTATCGAATTAGGTACTGTAATATGCATGTTAGCACCTATACGTATCTCTAGATAATGTGCTATACAATATGAAGGATATGAATCTAAAGAAAGAAACACTGATCAATAATATCGGCCACAGTTCCAGTTTATAGAGCATATTATTTTACAGATACTTCTGGGAGTTGGGTGCACTTCCCGAGATCATTGTGACAGTTGTAGAAAAAAAAAACGTTAATTAGAATGAATAACTTTACAACGCAAGATATGGAAAGTGAAGTTGTTCATTCTCATTCGTACCCCTTAATATTCATATTAATTACAATCTGCGTTGATGTGGGTCTTGGGATAATATCCATCAGTAGCTGGGGAAGGCAGAAGTCAGGGACATCATTCTAGCTTTTTCGGGAGGCGGGGGGGAGGGGCAAAGATGGGTAGACGAGCTAAGCAAACAAAAAATGAAAAAAATGAGCTATTTTAGGGCATTTTTAAGCCATGACCAGAAGTATATTGGTGTAATTTATTAAATGAAATGTTAAATAAAATGTTCAAATTTGTGGCCCTTGGAGAAAGCAAGCCAGACCTTAAATGAGGCAAACTTACATTTTTACAATATGGTGGAGTTTGTGGCATAGTTGGGTAATGAAATTTAAATGACATGTTAGAATTACATTGCATGCCAAGAGGACTTTCTTCTATGGTCATATTTGTGCAAATGCTCTAATAAGGTACTGTTGCTCAAAGTTTCCTCATCAAAGTTTCAGAAGAAAAAAATGTTTGTTTGTATATATGTACATTTTATCTCAATTTCTCAATCATAACCAATATTTACTTATACCATCATAATGATGGTCTCTGGGAAAATCCCTTTTATAAAAATTGCATCTCTCCTGCATGATGATCCCCCATGGTTAGTATCAAAAGATATGTTAGTATCAAAATTGGTAAAGATTTAACATATTGGTGGTGGGTGCATGCAGCTTAGTATAGCTTTTTTTTATTAATTTGTTTATATGTAGATCCAATATTTAGAGTTTAAAGAAAACTCTTTACTCTTCTTCCCTGTACTGTTAACTCTTTTTACCCCTGTCTGCAGATTAACATATGCACCATGATCGTGGGATTTTCTCAATTGTTCTATGATGTTTGCTTTCAGGTTGTGTCATAGTGGTACCTATTGATACTATTTCAGTGATACTTGTCAACAGAACTAACTTTGAATTCCTTTTCAGATGTGACCAGATTTTCATATCAAACAGATTTCAACTCCTGAAGATTTACAACATGCCACAGAGGTCTCAACATCAAGTAAGAAATTTCATTGTGCCATAATATGAAGCATGCTTAAATAGAGACAGTCACTCAAATATGTTCTGTCACGGTGCATCATGAAACACTTACAGAGTGTTTTCAACAAAAGAATTATTAATCAATTCATTAATGTATTTAAAACTAGTCTCAGCCATGTGGAAGAGGTCTTTACATTTATGTTATATTTAATCATAAACACTGCAATAAAGGATGAAAATATATACACAAAGCCTAAAAGAATATATGCTCTTAGACCCCTAATTCTTAAGAGAGGCAAGTGCAAATAGCCTGTCCAGTATCTCTGAAAATAAAATAAAAGTGATAAAATGTTTATTTTTTTCTGTCAGTTCATGTTATGTCAATTTAAAGTGTATGAAAGCTAGCTGATTCATTTTTCAGGATAGTAATGAACCTGATGAATCAAATGATGACATTGCTTCAGTCTTCATCACAGTTAAGGATGGTAAGTTGCTTTAATACAGTTTGGATGCTAAACACAGAGGTGCCTGTTATTATGATTTTAGACGTAATCAGTATGATTATTAGTTAGTACTAGACAAATTTACAATAATTTGCCAATTATTGTGAAGTTTTTTTTATTTTCATCACTTTTATTTTACAGTAGCAGAGTATTTTAGATATATATTTGTCACTAAGCCATTATGACTGATTGCTGCCTTACTTGAAGCTGATGACTTTCTAGGGATTGTTAATGATCATTATAAATGATTAATGAGGTCATTCCTTTTAAAGATATTCTCTGAATAGTCAGTTCATGTTAACAGTATCCTGCTTTTTTTTGCTCAGAAGTGATATTAAATAAGAGACTAGTAGTATCATGGACCTTAAATACTGGAAAAGTTATAATTTTATTTAAAGAAAAAAAGAAAGAGAAGCAAGAGTGAATTAGGAATTAACAGCAAAATATTTGAAAGTCAACATTTTATAAACAGAACATAGAAGAAAAGTCAAATAAGTAAAGATGAATTTACAAATTAAAATTATGAAACAGGAAGACCCTCATTTTTTGTTTCAGTCTCTTCTGATGGTTATGGCTTACATGACACAACAGCAATTGAATAAGTGATAAACATTTATCAAGTTACCAGATGCACTCCTCTTATCTCGGTTATTTTCATGTGAATTCATACTCATATTGGGTATATATATCATGGTACAACCCAGCCATCTAGGATATTATATTCTAAAATACTGTGTACCAGGCGAAAAAATAAGCAGCTGGGCGGAGATTGTGGCCTGTCTCACTTCTGATCATGAAACAAGCAATTAGGGTGTTGCGTGACATTTTGTGACACTCTAATTGTTACCAGAAAAGGTGGCACTTTTTGTTCATGGCATCTTTAGGACATGACATCAGGAAAGGTTGTACACCTCAGTTAACACTAAGTTGATAAAGGAAATACAAGTTGTATATGAGGTAGATTTTTTTTTTTTTTTTTTTTTTTTTTTTACATTTATTTATATTTTATTTTTTACTATAAAAATATGTATTATTACTACTACTGTATTTTTATCAAATTTAATATTATATTTACTACTCATGTACCATTATTATAATGCAAATTCATAATCTGTTTACTGATTCCAGAGCCATTTGATGACTGGAGAGATATAAATGATTATAATCAGGATATCCGTCCAATGCAAGTCAAGAAAGAATCAAGTGATCTGCATGGCGATGGATTTTATAACCTAGTAAGTGTACAGCACAGTTGTTGAACCCTGAATAGCTTTAACCAGCAAATATGAAGCAGTATTTTGGAATGACTTGATTCTCTCAAAAAAAGAAAAGAAAAGAAATAAATAAAATAAATCAAATCAAATCAAATCAAATCAAATCCTGCAATTTCAAGGAATGTGGAAATCATGAGCGGTCACTAGGGCTTACTGATAGGCTCCATGTTGGCTGAGCACACGTGGAGCCATCTGTATATAACAAAATTCACAAAAAATACAGGGGGCAGAACATAAATTCCATTGTCGTTGGGTTAAAACTATTTATAGTAAAGTTTTACTTAGCTCTTTGCTAGCTTTTTAATATAAATATTGAAATGCTTAAAGATGCAAACATTTTAAATAGCTCAAAATCTGCAAAAGTTGTTTTAACAGGTTGACATTGGATACATGCGCTGTCTTCATTAATTTTATTTTGCAAATTTTCTTCATATATACGTAGCTTTACAAGTGCAGAGTCAATTAGAAGGCTTACTTAATGTCATCTTATTGCCCCTTTTCTAGAAATTTTGGGAATATATATTTTTTTCATTATTGTTACTGCTATTATTATTATTATTATTATTATTATTATTATTATTATTATTATTATTGCTTTTTGTAATATCATTATCAGTTCTAATACCAATATATATTTTCTAATATCTTTCCAAAAATCAAAGAAAGGGCAAACAGATGTGATCAATTAGGCTTAGGAATTGACTATTTGGTGACTAAGCATTCCTGGGGACACCAGTGTGCAAACAGAATTAATAAACTAAAATAATTGCCAATTGGGCATGTGAGTAGATTAACCCCATTGGTGCAGATGGTAAGAGTACAATGACATGCCCACTGTAATAAAAGTTCATTTGTTGTCTTTACACATAGATGCCTCTACGAGTGCATAGTCACCAAGGAGTCATTTATTAGTCTTATCTATCTCAGCTGTTTTCCCTTTCCTTGATTTTTTGAAAGCTTCATTTTTATAATTTTATATAAGATTTCTAACACAAGCTGTAATTTTTAAAAAGAATATTATATTTGTTTCCATAAGAATAATCCCTCCCCCAAAAAAACAACAACAACATCAACATCAACAACATTTAGATGACATTTATAATCCGTACTTGGGCATCTTAACTCACTTAACCATGAAGCACACATCTATAGAGACAATGCTAACAAAAGGACAAAGAACTTTATTTAAGTAGAAATTTCTGTCATTGTGTTATAAATATCATGAAAAGAAAGGGTACCAAGAGTTTATGTAACTACATTGATTCTACTCAGTAAATTATAATGAGGTCACATATCTTATAAACAATATACAGCATATTCACTGGTCCAGACTACTGCCACAGTGATGTGCTAATTAGTTCTTTCACTTACTGTACTGTAAATTGTCTCTATTCTGATATTCCTTAACATTTTCTGAACTGCTTATGTAATATTATGATTATATAGATAAGGTCATATTGTACATAATGTTTTGTGTTACTCATGTTATTTTGAATAATGATCTGGAAATTGCAGGCTGTACAGCAACATCTTGATGTACCAGCCACACTCCTGTCCACTGCGAGTGAGCAGCCTGATGTCATGGATCCCAGTCATCGCAGTGCTGTTAGTATGGATACTCCCCAACCTCCAGACTCTTGCATCCACTCCGCTCCATCACCCATTGTGGCTAGTAGATCTCCTGGCCATGCTAAGCGTCCCAGTTTACCCATAGACTCATGTCTTTTAAAAGAAAAACAAAGGAGATTGGATACGTCTACTGAAATAACTCGTCAGTTAGAAGATTTGAATAATGATGACTTTGATTTCTTGGAGGATGAACATAACATTAGTGATGGTATGCCAAGTGATACAGATGATACTGTTGAGGTGGAGGATGTGCACAGTGATGAGGAAATTGATCCTGCCTCACTCCCATGGGAAGGAGTAATGGAAACATTTTCGTGGACAGCTGGGGATAATTTTCAGCCTGATTTTCCATTGTATGGTGGATATGAAGTTGGGGTTACATCTGCTTTTCCAGTTGTTAATGATAATGCCAGGGAAATTGACTATTTCCAGGCATATTTTGATGGTGCTTTTATGGATTTTCTGTGTGAACAAACAAACATGTCCCAGAAATACAAGCATGACCATGACCCTACACCTAGCTCAGGGAAAAATGCGACGATGGCATGATACAAGTGTAGGAGAATTATATGTGTTTTTTGCACTGTTGATGCTTATGGGTCATATTCGTAAGCATGTGTTGAAAGAATATTGGATACTAAATGACATCACAGCTACTCCAGTATTTGCAAAATATATGCCCAGAGACAGGTTTTTGTCATTACTAAGATTCCTCCACTTTGCTGACAACAGTCATCCTAATGATAATGATAAATTTTGGGAAATACGTGAATGCTTCACAATGCTGAAAGAAAGATTTGCAAAATTTTTCCATCCCTTTCAACGTCTTGTATTGGATGGATCAGTTACACTTTTTCGTGGTCGTTTAGCATTCAGGCAGTACATTCCTAGTAGGAGGCATAGATCTGATACCAAAATTTTCATTCTTTATGATTGTGAAACAGGATATGTGCTTGACATGATATTGTGCAGTGCAAGTGATTCTGATCTCAAGAATGACTCGCATGGATTCTCTGCTGAGATGGTGAAGAAAATGATGGATCGTTACCTAGGTGGGAAGCATATCCTTTACACTGATGATTATAAGACCTCCCCAAACCTTACAGAATTCCTTGAAAAAAACAGGTCATGTGGAACAGTACCTGCAGATAAGGAACAGGAACAAGAATTTGCAAAAGTTATTTATGGTGAAGGTCAACTGCAGAAGGCTGACAAGTTGCTTGCTATATGCAGGCAGGACAAACATGCTGTAAATGTACAAACTACTAATCAAAAGGGAGACATGGTAGATAGATGTAAGAAAGACAAAACAACAGGGAAGCCTATCATGAAACCTGAAACTGCATTGGATTATAATGCACGGATTTGCCAGGTTGACAAAAGTGATTTGATGGTTGGCAGCATTGAATGTGTTCGTCGTACTGTGAAATGGTACAAAAGAATGTTTTTACATCTAATGGACATCACAGTCCTCAATTCATATAACTTGTATGTGGTAAAAACTAGCAAGAAGGTATCACTTAGAATCTTCAGCAAAAGACTCATTGAACAGATTCTGGAAACATATGGCGTGGTGCAGAGAAGGGCAAGAGGTTGCTCACAAGCTGGCCTCCCTGACAGACTCCTTGGTAGAGATTACATATCCCGTCATTTTCTAGAAGCTCTGCCGCCCACTGCTGGGAAACCCAAGGCACAAAGACAGTGTCATGTTTGCAAAAATACAACAAAGCGAGCTGGCCGGCGCAAAGATGTCACAACGTGGTGTAAAGAATGTGGTGTAGCCTTGTGCATAAGTTGTTTCAAGGAATACCATACACTAAAAATATACTAAAGTGTAAGGTAACTGTCTATGCTAAATAAGTTGTGTAATACAAAATACCAACACGATAACAAGCTTAAAAGCTCATTCAAAGTGTCCCTCACCACGATCACCGCCTAAACAAAGTGCTGAGTAGCCAACAACTACCTTTGCCACTGATGATGCAAGATGAGAGTAAGTACATGCATCTTTTTTTATAACATGCTCTAATATATTTTTAAGGTGTAAATGATTTCTAGGATACTTAATTTTCATTTAATTGCTTGTGCTTGTAAGATGTGCTGTGCATTTTTTTGCTGATAGAAGAGGGCAGCTGATAACTATACAATTTGGTTAACCTTTTGTGTTTAATTTGACAGTGACAAAAATATTATCCAGAGCTATACAGAGGGAGAGAGAGAGATGGAGATGGAGATAGAGATAGAGATAGAGATAGAGATAGAGATAGAGATGGGGATGGGGATGGGGATGGGGATGGAGATGGAGATGGAGATGGAGATGGAGATGGAGATGGAGAGAGAGAGAGAGAGAGGGTGAGAGAGAGAGAGCACTGATATATTCAAATACCACCTGCTACCTCCATCCTAGAGAACAAAATAACCAAAGCACCAGGCCATAAATTCAACACACCAAAATAATCCATTACCATCATACTACCCAAGACCACGACCCAATCCATTAACAGCATGTGGGGGGTCTGAGCCTCACGTTAAGAAAGGGCTGATAATATGGCAGGGCCTGCTTTCCATATTGCATAAGGCAATCAACTTTCCTTTAGTAATGACTGTTTTATATAGTTTCTGCACCTCAGTTTTGTATGAGAGCAATAGGTAGCATTTTCTGAGTTAATTTCGGTCTTTTTGCCACATGAAATTGATTGCTACTCCACACTTTTCTATTTATATATGTTGCAGTTATGGGTTGATACTATTTAGTAAATCTTTCATATAGATATATTTAATTATCATGAGTAATTGCATTTCATGGCTGTTTCAATTTGGTAGGGAATGGTAAAATTATAATGTGCAGACTTAAAACATGCCTTCAGAATGCTGTGGGTAATCCTTAGTTTGCTGATAACATGCTTATATTATGCAGTAATACTAAAATTCTGTTATTTTTCAGGCCGAAGATCAAGTATGGCTGGGATATGCGAAGTAAGCAAAAATAAATTTGTTCACGGCTATTACTACAAGTGTTTTCTTGTGGATGATGTTGTGTATTTTCTACAAGTATTGGAGTATGTAAATAAATTATATTTTTTGATAATAATTTTCATTTTCCAGTTTTTTTTATGTGACCCCTTACTGTATTTAAGTATAATAAATTGTAGGCTTCTTACATGGTAAAAGTAGTTTTTCTGAAATTTGTTGCACACAGATACCTTCACAAGTGCTCAGGTAAAGGTTGTTAGAAGGGAGTACTGATTATGATCAAGTATTATGGCGAAAATGGCAAAAATGAGTTTAACAATTAGGATACGTGGACAGAATAAGGGGATGAAGAAAAGGAAAAGGAAAGGAGGAGAAGAAAAGACCATGCAAAATTAGTTGAGGCAAGGGCTGAGAACCAATGTAGGGTGATCCCATACATTGGGCCTCAGTCTGTCTCCTAAGCCCCCCCATGACAATGATGAGCAAGGGATTGGGTGGGGTTTACAGAACAAGAAATTAAATTGTGCAACTGAAGACATTGACACAGTCTCTATAAATGATGCACATTAATTGCATTTTGCTGAAGTAATAACAAAATCTGAAAATACTTCAGTACCTAAAACTTTACCCATATCTGTTTTCTGTACAGTTACAACAGTAAATAGTGCTATGTTAGGTATATAGAATGTTTTGTAATAATCATTCCTTGTCTGTTAAAAAAGACAGAAATTCTATACATCATTTAGATAAAAAAGTTAATTCTGTACATAGTTTGTTGGTATTTTTGTAAATGATCTGTGTATATTGGAAAACTAAGAACCAGTAGGTCCTTTATGTTGAAAGAAAATGACCATTACATTAAGCCAGTCAAGTGATTCTTTAGGCAAACATTGAGAATGAATATGCTAGCTTTCATTCAGTGCTTGTACCAAACATTATTTGTTTAAGGAAAATGTGTTTCCAAGATGAAGGGGATGGTAAGGGGAAAACTGTGAATTGTACATGTGCAATGGTATTATTTACTAATGAAATTATAGAATAATCTGCCCCTTATACTTTCCCAATGAATGTGGCATGGGATGTGGTGGTGGTGGTGTGGGGGGGGATTACTTTAAAAAGCTGGTGTGATGATATTTGCTACAGACAAGTGAAGTCTAAATTGCAATTTAAATAAAGAAATTGGAATATGACAACTTGTTATATTTTTTAAATACTGTGTATGGATTTTGCATCTGAAATTTTATAAGATTGCTAAATAGAACTTCCTTTTTTTCAAATCAATCAATAATTGATTAATCCAGGGCTGTCTCAGCATCTTCAAAAATTGTCTTTAATGACAAAGTTAGTACCATTAATTAATGCTTTATGATTTTCTTTGGTATTTAAAAATATTTGTGTCTCACCTTACCTTAATACTAAAATTGATGTAAGTCTAACAACAAGAAGCAAATCCTTACAGACATCCTTTTTCAGTAGAGAACATTTACACAAGAAAAAAAGCATGGAATCTTGCTGTGGCAGGTACAGCTTTATTGGTTTTGCATAGTTCCTGTCCTGTGTTGCTTACATTTAAGCCTACTTATGTGCCATTTTGTTAGATGCATCAACACATGCTGATAACCTGTAAAATAGAAATGTTAATATTTACATAAATATAACATTCAGACAATGGATTTTTCACATATGCTTTTTATATGAATACAATACAATATCTGGGTGATGTATCAAATTTTGTAAAGGGAACCAAATATCGGTTTGCTTTCAAGAGGACCATTAAGTACCCAATAAACAGCATGGAATATTCCATCATCTCCTGAAGAACTACCAGTCCAGTAAGACTATGCATTACTGAAGTGGTTAGTAGTGCAGTGTTCATGAGAAGTATGTATTCTTTTATGTAAATGTTTGCATGTGTGTGTTAAATAACTTGCAAAGGATCCCAGATTGCATTTATGTTTTCAAACCTCTAAATTACAGCAAAAAGATAAATGGATAGATATATATCAGCAGAGGTAGGCAGAGAGCTAACTGTTCCAATGTCTCCCAACTGGACCAAGCAGTAGGATAGTCTAACTTAGATGTATATATATTTAGTACATACAACTGTAACACCTTAGCAAATCAAGCACACCCAGAAAGAATGAGATTAATAATGTGCATGAGTCAGGATATGATGTTCTCTAGGTAGACAAGTGCGAGGTGAATGGAAGGGAAAAAGGGCTGGCTATATTTGGTTCAGTCAGGGAAATCAGCAAATTTATGCTGTGCTTGGAGAGGAGAGAGGCAGGAATATGAGTAGAACACTGAAGGTGGAGAGTTCAAATCTCCCATTACTTACCAACAGATTATGGAATTAATTTTAGTTAGTATTGTAGTATATACATATGTTATTAACCCAATGTGCAATATACATGTACTATCTACTGTAGTTTTGTTTATTGAATTTTGTTTACACAGTGGTGGTTCCACAGGTGCTTAGTCACCAAGGAATCAATTACCATGGCTACCTGCCCTAACTTCAATACTTCATTCCTTATATATTTAGGATTAAAAAAAATAGTAGTTTTATCTTCACTTATTAATGTCATCAATATTATCATGTTACTAACAATACTAATAATATTGAAAAATAGAAATATCTTTCTCCAGTAATGGAAATAAAAATGTCTTTTCTGAAAATCGAAGAAACAAAGGAAAAGGAGTAAACAGGTATATATATATATATATATATATATATATATATATATATATATATATATATATATATATATATATATATATATATTTGTGTGTTTGTGTGTAAAATTTACTGCTCATATTCTATATATAGATAGAGAGAGAGAGATAGATAAATAGATATACATACATAAATAAATAGGTTAGGTACACTGATAGATATAAAAATAATTTCATTCAAATTTTCAACCAGGGAGGGAGGGGGAGAGGGGAGAAGGGAGAGGGGAGAGGGGAGGGGAGAGGGGAGAGGAGGGGGAGAAGGGAGAGGGAGGGGAGAAGAGAGAGAGAGAGAGAGAGAGAGAGAGAGAGAGAGAGAGAGAGAGAGAGAGAGAGAGAGAGAGAGAGAGAGAGAGAGAGAGAGAGAGAGAGAGAGAGAGAGAGAGAGAGAGAGAGAGAGAGAGAGAGAGAAGGGGGGTTTGGATGAATATATGAACAACCAGAATTGAATTACATAAATGAATGATTTTACAGAATATATGAGATATATTGGTCTTTCCCAAGCGTCAAGTGGCGCGAAGGTTGCGGCGATCACTTATGTTGCAGCAAAAATATCGCATTTATTCTATGGTGGGTCAAATATTAGTAAATCTAGACATTTTACTGCAAATGCGACCTAATAAGCATCGCGCGCCATTTCGATACAGTTAAGAGGTTCTGCCCCATTTCTGATACTTATGCGGCTATTAGTGGCCCTGCTTGTATTTAATACAGATTCGCCCATGACACAACGCCTACACCAATCACTTAATAAAAAAGAAAGCAGCTCCCCGTGGTATAAAATCAAACATTAACTCAAACGTCTAATCATCATTGTTAATTCTGGATCATTGTGTTTCTCAATGTTTTTTTTTTTTTTTTTTTTTTTTTTTGTCGCTACTTCCTTCCGTTTTGTTTACATTCGAAAACTATCGTCTTCTGCGTTGCTTCGGGGCAAACTGTGTTATGATTGGTCGGCGAGAGCAAGGGTAATTTGATTAAACCAATGGGAAACGAGCTTGGGGATATGGTGTATTGTGATTGGTGAATGGGATTGCGACCGGTGTTCAGAGCGGTGAGAACCAATCAGAATGCGAGATTTTTAAAAAGGCGGATTTTAATTAGTGGGCGAGTTTTCTTTCCCCTTGTTTTGTGCAAGATGAAAATTTGATTTTATTCAAATCATTCATCCATGCGGACAATTATTCATTCTTGAGAATTAGTAATTCCGTTCACGTGGCGGTTAATCCTTATATAGATAAGAGAAATGTCTCGTACAGCAAGGCAAACGATAACGCCATGAAAATTTGAATGTGTGTGGGTGTTGGCCCTAGGAAATGCGCCATAAAGTCTACAGATTATATTTTCCATACACCAGGTGCTATGCCAAGGATAATTTCTCTTTCTGTGTGAGGGGAAGAGCCATCAAGTATGAACATGTGTGCCGAGGAGGCCATGATATCACCTCTCGAAATACCGACAGTTGCCGCCAAACCTATGACGTCAGATCACGTGACCCTTCCAATACTAAAATATCTTCGCCCATATTGAAGTCTAACGGCAAAGACACTATATGAAAAAATATTCCAGTCGAAGGATTGAAGATTTTATGTTTATTGACGTAATGCCGGACGCAAGAAAATCTCAAAAAGCGGGGGAGAACACGACGAAACGTCTCTTTGTAGGAGACTGTGGATGGCCGCGGCGGAGTTGGGTCCCGGGAGGTGTTGACGCCGCCGTGTGTTCAGTGTTTACAGTGCGGCTCGTGGAGGTCTGAGTGGTGGCGGCGGCATAGCACGATTCCCTCGTACAGTGCAGTGAAGTTCCACGATGTCGACTCGTAGCACATCCCGAAAGGTGACGATGGTGACCACGACGAGCTCGAGTAGTGGCACGGACACGCCGAAAGCAGGCACGAGCACCCCGGGGTCGGCCAGGGTTCGCTCGTCGCCCCTGAGCCCCACACGTTTATCGCGGTTGCAAGAAAAGGCCGAATTGCAGAAGCTCAATGATCGTCTGGCGGCTTATATCGACCGGGTGCGGCAGCTCGAGGTGGAGAACAGGAGCCTCAACATGCAGGTGGAGACGATACAGGAGTCCATGACGAAGGAGGTGACGTCCATGAAGGGGCTGTACGAGCAGGAGCTGTCCGACGCCCGCAAGCTCCTCGACGACACCGCCAAGGAGAAGGCGCAGCTCCAGATCGACGTCGGCAAACTCCGCTCCGACAACGAGGAAATTCGCCTCAAGTGAGTATCTGCGCCGTCGAACGGGGGGGGGAGGAGGAGGGTGGGGGGGCGTGTGGGGGGCTGGGTCGTGACAGGCCTGTTGGGGTCGCTTGACAGGGTCGATTTCCGTCCGTTTTTTGTTTATTTGTCTTATTTAGTGTTATCGCACGGGGATTCCTTCTTTCGGGGGAAGAAGGAGGTCGGGCTGCCTTTTCCCCTTTAAAGGCGAGAGGGCGTGTCACTCGCAAGGGTGAATTTCCCTTTATTCTACTGGATACCGGATGTATATTATGCAGACCACTATTTTGAAAATGGTAGAGTTAAGCACAGGCGAAACGGGGGGAAAGCCAGGCATACAGGAAATGTAAATGGTATTTATTGTATCAATAGGTTTTATGAAATGCAGCATTTACACTAGAACACTGAGTTACAGGGGAAAAGGTTACTTATCCTCATAGAATATCCTCGAAATGGACTTACTGTTGGCCATGACCTTAGGTCAGGGATCCCGACCTTGGCCATAGCTAGGGAAAGACTTTCGTTCATGTGACAGACAGACAGACACGTCACTTCTCGCTCTCTAGTCAGGGAGGGGGGGGGCTGTAGCTTGAGTTTTGCTTGTCTGAAGTGTAATGCGGCAAAAGTCTTTTTTGCCAGACCTCCCCTTTTATGTGTGAGTGAGTGAGAGGAGAGGGGGGAAAGCCTTCTCCCTTAGAAAGAAAGGTGGTTATCGGCAAAGCAAAGAAAGAAACGGGCAGCAAAGGAAGACTGAATGGGAAAACATGAAGGTAGTGAGCATACTTTCTTCGTGTATCTCCCGTAACCTGTCGCATTTTGAGAGCACCAGGCGGAGAAGGGCCGACACCGATATTACACTTCCCACCCGATATCGTTAAAACTGTTGTCAAAGGTAAAACACATTGATGACCTCTTATCATTATCTATTGGTTAGGAGTCAACGCCCCATACAATGACTGCTGAGCTAAGGTCGAAATCTATGGTATCAGCTAAAGTGAACCCAGGGGAATGGTTTCTTTTATTAGGCTACTGATCAGCTTGTATGAATGATACGTTAGCATATCGTAAACTTTTGAATGGAACCGTAAGAAACGTGATTCTTGAATCGTGTACTGAGTGAGAAGCCATATTTTTCCTTAGAGAGACCGAGTCTTCTATAAAACAACCGATACTGCTGGCACATCGTTAGCACAGGGACCGTATTAGCCGCAGCTTTGACTTCATTCAGGCGCGGTGGAAAGCTGTCCGTTCAAGCACAGATGTGTGTTGCAAGGGCGCCAAGCAGTTGCAGTCAGGTCCCTTCCAGACAGAGCCTGCAGCATCTGGGTCAGGGCTGTTAGGGGGTCGGGAGAGAACTTCAACAGCTGTGCAACTCATTGGTTTTAGAAGGGGTTTGGGGGGTGTAGGTGGCTGCCTTTTCACCGACTCTTTAATGGCCATTCAAAAAAAGCCGTCAGTACTTTTCCTGTGTTTTCGTAAGTATGGGTGGGTTTTCAAGCCGTTGTATTTCGTTGTGCAACAGGTTAATTTTCCGGTTTGTGTTGAGTCAAAAGAAATGTTTATTCTAATTCAGTAATATTATTTATAGTTAATATTTCTGCAAAATGTTTATAACACGTTGGAAATCTCGCGTAAAGATGCACCATTAATGTTGTGCATTTCTTTAAATATAGAAAGAGAAAGGAAAATATTGGGAAACGGCGGTGTTTTGTTAGATGACCATTTGATTTTAGAAAATGCATTTCGCAAGGAAATTGATAGAACCATAATTATGATTCTGTATGAACGCTTTCTGTATCTGTTCATCATTTCATCAGAAGAGATGAACATACCTATCTACCTTTTACTCAAGTCACACTATTTGTCTCGTTGTGTAGTTAAAGACGTTTAGAAAAGTAGACTTTAGTGTTTAAGATAACACATTATCTCAGTGGCCTCTCTCCCCTCGCTCTCTCCTCTCCCCTCGCTCTCCCCTCTCCTCTCCCCTCTGCTCTCTCCTCTCTCCTCTCCCCTCTGCTCTCTCCTCTCTCCTCTCTCCTCTGCTCTCTCCTCTGCTCTCTCCTCTCTCCTCTCCTCTCTCCTCTCTCCTCTCTCCTCTCCTCTCCTCTCCTCTCCTCTCCTCTCCCTGTCCTCGTCCTCGTCCCCCCATCCCTCTTCCTTCCATATCTGCCTCCCCCTCCAAACAGTTGTATGCATAAATAATGAGGTTGACCATGATGCACACTTGGTATGTTGGGAGAGCCATGAAGTATCCCGCAGCCTGTCTGTGTATCTATCTACGTATATACATATGTATGTGTCCGTCGGGCTGCCTATCTGTTTGCCAGTTTATGCTCTCTGTCCGTATACTGTAGGAGTTATTAAGCTATCCACATGCCCTAAGTGCTGCGTACCCGGCGTCCCACGAGCATCCCCCCCCCCCCCATCGCACCCCACGCTTCTCTGTGGGTGCGGGTTGGGGGAGTGGCAAGCCGTGCCACAAACACTCCTCTTGGCCGTGGTAGTAAGAGTAGAATTACTACGAGCCCCCCACCCCCCTTCACCCTACCCCACCATTCCTTTCATACCCGTTGCCTGAATGAATGGGGGGGGGTGCAACCCCGATGTCTTTTTGGATCCACACTACCTCTTGTCGTCCTCTCTGTGTCTCGTTCTTCTCGGCATCACCTTCCTCCTCCCTTTTCTCACTCACACACACATACATCGTTGTCTTTCCTCCCCGCACCCCTCGCGGGTGATGAGAAAGGCGGTAGTTGTATACGGCGGGAGACTGGGAATAAAACGTGCCCGCACTATGGCCTTTTGTGATATCTCCTCCCCCCCTCCCCCCATATTCCTCCATTCACCCTACCCCTCCCATGGCCAATCCCTGTTGCAGGACCGCAGCCATTACACAGACGCACGCACGCAGGGAGCAGGTGCATCGGGCAGGGATTTCGGAGCAGTAGGCCCACATGGTTAGTCAGCCTCATTCATGAAAGAATGAATTGCGTGGGAGAGAATGTCCGAGGAAAGAGAGCAGTACAAGCTAGCTGCAACTCGTGACGCGTTGAAATGCATGTCGGGTGTTGCCGCGGCGCTCCGTTCTGCTCGCTGTATGTAATTAACCTGATTTTTCGCCCGTGCAGCCCAGGCCCCGTCCTTGGCGTAGCGGTTCGCGAGAGATTCCGCGTTTTATTTTACCGAAAAGAGCTCGCCTCATCTTCGATTGAAGGGCAGTGGACCAACGGGCGACCTCGAACGTGCATGCCGTTGCAAAGGACACTGGCATGAATGACATGGCAGGATTCCTCCTTGCGGCGCGATATTGATTAGGAAGAAGCTGAAATGAACGTCGAGCTCCGGGGTTGGCCAGGCGCTTTGCTTTGCTTCCGAGTCGGTCTGCGGAAGCGCATGGTTGTGCTTTGGTCTTGCTGTTTTTATTGTTTACTTTTCCATTCTAGTTGCTAGGAAACACCGCCCAGACACAAGAGGTGGAGGGCCGTCAGAGGGAATTTTTTTCACGTGTGCACCCCAAGTGACGAGTATGGCTCAGGCAAGATGTTGGCGTTATGTAAGGGTCTCATGTTCGTTTATTTATACTTCGGCTGGTGCTGTTTCAACTTTGTTTTGCCTTTATCTCTTCTGACACTGCCCTTCCCTTGTCCTCCCCCCTTTCTTGTCTCGTACTGTTCACGCGTGTCTTCCCTGTTCACCCTCGTTCATCTTCCCTGTTTTTTTTTTCACCCGTCTCTTCACAAACCCGTCCGTCATTGTGTTATTGCAGGCGGCCAGTTATTTCCATGGCGCCCGAGCCTGCTGAATCACACGCAGGTCGCAAGGGTGTATGACTTGCTTGCTTGTGTCAGTCGTTTTCCAGGGAACAGCGTGTCTTTTCCAATGCCTGTCGATTCATTTCCTTGGTTTCGCGTTCTGATGTGCCAATTTTACAAGTGGGCTAGACTTTTTTGACACCTCGTTATAGGAAAAGGTAAAGAAAGCATTGGTTTAAAAAAAATCCATTTCCGTGGTCAGTTACGCTTTCCGCCCCCCCCCCACCCTCGCCTTCTCCCCCCCTCCCCCCCAAATCCATCCATCCGGCGGCGGGTCCGGCACAAGGTCGGTCCTGGGCGGCACTGCATCATCGATCTGACGTCCTTAAAGGAGGGAGAGAGGAGGAGGGGCAAAGCAAAAACGGGCGGACAGAAAGGCCGAGACAGACTTAGACAGGCAGAGAAACGGAAAGAAGGGAACATGGTTGGGTTGTTGCTAACTGCCAGCCCAGTCCCGTTTCCTTCTCACGATATGAAGTCGAGCGAGAAAGAACCACACTTCAAGGGGATAGGGAGGGAGATAGAGAAAGAGAGAGGGAGATAGAGAAAGAGAGAGGGAGATAGAGAAAGAGAGAGGGAGATAGAGAAAGAGAGAGGGAGAGAAAGAAAGAGAGAGGGAGAGAGAAAGAAGAGACAGGGAGAAAGAGAAAGAAAGGGGGAGAGAGAGAAAAGGAGAAAGAGAAAGAAAGGGAGAGAGAGAAAAGGAGAAAGAGAAAGAAAAGGAGAGAGAGAGAGGTGAGGAGTGAGTGAGTGAGTTCGACCGGTGGAGCTTTTATAAGGTCGTGCCTTACCTTCCCTGTGCAACATTCTGCCCCACTTGCTGTCAGCTTTAAAGGGTGTGTACGCTTTCTGTAGTATTTTCTTTCGCGTACTCTCTCCCCCTCCCTCCCTGTGGTCACCCCCCCATACCACCTCACACACCACACCACATCACCCCCCCACACGCCCACGCCACACCACACCACATCACCCCCGCAACACAACCCCCCACACCACATCACATCACCCCCCCCCCCAACACAACCCCCCCCACACCACATCACATCACCCCCACACACACCACACCGCACACGCACACGCACACGCACACGCACACGCACACACACACACACACACACACACACACACACACACACACACACACACACACACACACACACACACACACACACACACACACACACACACACACGCACATACATGCATGTATATACAAGTATGTACGTATACACAGTAGTCAGATTTCAGTAGATATAGATATAGGCCTACACGCCCCTGGAACACAAATGGCACTAAAATTAGTAAGTTTATCGCAGCCCATGAGCCAAGCCGGTGCCACTCCTGACATTCAAAAGGAAGCTCATGATTGCGAAGAGTTTGAGCCGAACGCGAAGCCTCCCACGAGAGACAAGCCTCCCCGACCAGCCACGTGGCCAGCACTCAACGCGGTCGGAACCCCCTCCCCCCCTCCCTCCTCCTCCTCCCGTCGCTTCCCGAGAGTATTCGGGAAATTCTGGGCTCGGTGGGCTCCTTGGCACTCCAGGAGGGCAGTTCCGACAATTGCAGCCGTGGCATCATCCTGGGAGGGGGATGCGGTCTCGGGCGTATATGGGGCATTGGCACGCACACTCGCGCAAACACACACACACACACACACACACACACACACACACACACACACACACACACACACACACACACACACACACACAACACACATACACACACACGTACGTTCCCATACCACACGCGCATTGTACAAACACATTACCTGGTTTGTGGTAACCATAGAAGAAAGTTACCACACAATCCCGCCAAGGTCACATTCCTCCGCCATCTGACCAGGCGGACCGGGTATATCGGCTCTAGACATCTGCTACTACTGCTGTATTGTACCAAGTCTTCTCCTTGCCAGTGTGAGATCTACGGAAGTGAAGACGTTCGCCGGTATTATTTTTCCTCTCCCTTGATTTTTCCGCTGTGCCTCTCTTTTTGTCCTTCTTTTTTCCTTTTTGTATTTTTTTTCTTTTTGTAGCATTTCTCCCTCCCTCCCTCTCGTCCCCTCTATCTCTTCTTGTTTCTCTCCCCGGGCGGTCCAGTCTTTGCAGTACGAATGGAACTGTGTTCGACATGTGTGCCTTCGTACGTGGGAGGTAGCGTGCGTGAAAGGTGTGGGGTTGCGTCTTATCACGCAGTGTAATAGTGAACGGAGGTCGACTTTATCGGGCCAACTTATCAATGGCATTGACATAATCTTGAAGCATCCTTTTTCCATCGAGTGAGTATTTGGCAGCGCGAGGGAGTGTATGTGGGGGCTTAAGTTGTGTTATTCGTTATCGTGGAGAGAGAGAGAGAGAAAGGGAGAGGGAGGGAGGGAGAGAGAGAGATAGAGAGGTGGGGGGAGAGGGGGGGAGAGAGGTAGGTGGTAGGTATGCATACAGTGCTCCTCCATTACAAACAGATTTTGATTTTCTTATCTTGTTATCAGCAGGTTGATGCCAAGTAATGATAGACATTCCTCAGGCTCCAACAACAATAATGACTCTTTTTCTCCGACTTTCATGCAAAAGCTTCGCAACATTATGACACATTGCAGCCTGTAATAGTTGAGTGGCTGCAGTAGACAGATTATTAAGAGGATAGCACACAAGACGTGGAAGGCCTGATGGTGTCATTTTTTTTCTCCCACTGCCTCCCCTCAACCTGCTTGCCTGTCTACCCCCCCCCCCTCTCTCTCTCTCTCTCTCTCTCTCTCTCTCTCTCTCTCTCTCTCTCTCTCTCTCTCTCTCTCTCTCTCTCTCTCTCTCTCTCTCTTCTCTTTCTCTCTCTTTCTCTTTTCTCTCTTTCTCTCTTTCTCTCTTTTTCTTTCCTCATTCCCTCCCTCTCTCTCCCTCCCCTCTCCCTCTCAACTTAACAGAAAGAAAGGAAATGAAGCAGGTAACTGGCGTTTAGTCGTAAAACTCAGAGTTTAACACGACATTTTTGGTTGGCATGGGGGAGGGGCATTTCTCCCCCCTCTCCCCCTCTCACTCGGCACGTGGGACTAGGACGCGGTCGATGTCGGTAGTGGGGGGAGGGGGGGGAGGGGGCGCCGCGTTTGTTTATTCGCCTCCATCCTCCGTGTTGATTGACGTTGTTGTCCATCAGCTGGTAATGTCCTTCGGTGGAGGCCTCTCTGATGGCGTGAACTTCGCGGATGTGACTTCGTGTATTTCAATCTGTCTGTTCTTTTAGCTTGTTCCTACTACTGTAGTCATTCAATATTTAAATGTGCAAAAATGGTTGTAGCGGTGAGGTCTTCAGGTTGTTATTATTGTCAGTTTTAGTACTGTTGGTTCATAGATAGATGGATTAATTTATTAGTTACCGCTTCGACTCTCACGCAACATCAGTCTGTGGCCGGCACTATGTAAACCCGGCAAGACGCGAGTCCAGGGGTCGAAGCACGCAAGGTAAAGCGCCTTCTTGACTACAGGTGTATGAGCGTGGGCGGGCAAGGGCGGGGGAGGATGGGGGAGGAAGTGGCGGGAGCGGTAGGACCACACACCTGACTTACGATAGTGCTTAGGGGGGAGGGGGGAGAGAATAATGTTTGCGGTGATCTGGTGTGATGTGTTCTATTTTTAGGGATGACGTGATTCGTTGTATCGGGGTTGAGGGGCTATTTTTAGCTGTGATGTCATTGTGATATGTTTTGTTTGTTCGTTTTCTACTATTCTTGATTGTCGAGTTGCGTGTCTGTCGGCTGCTTGTTTTCCCGTTCATAGATTTTGTGCGTTGAAGTCTCTCTCTCTCTCTCTCTCTCTCTCTCTCTCTCTCTCTCTCTCTCTCTCTCTCTCTCTCTCTCTCTCTCTCTTTCTCTCTCTCTTCTCTCTCTTTCTCTCTTTCTCTTTCTCTTTCTCTTACTCTCACTCAATCTCTTAATCTCTGTCTTTGTCTCTCAGCCTCGAGAGAGAGAGAGAGAGAACGAGAGATAAAAGAAAGGAACAGGGGACTAGGAGCTGATGACTACGAAATGGAATGGCGGCCCCTTTTAAATCGAAGGAATGTCCTTTTTCCCGCCACCCGGAAGTAGATATGCAGACGCAACTGCCGCCGCTGTCGCGAGCTAAAAGCTAGGCCGGCATATCGAACTAGGGGGCGTGGCGGATCGGCCAACGAACCGGTCTCCCGTTGGAAAGCAGCAACGCGCCGAACTCACCCACAGGCCTGGTGGACGTTTATACTGAAAAGAATGTTCAAGCAAATTTGCGCGAGACGAGTAAGTGCTCCGGTGTTCCTGGTCCCATCCTTCCCTTCCTCCTCCTCCTCCTCTTCATTCCGACCTGGCGAGATCCATAAGCGGTGTCCTTTTGCGTCGCCTGGATGTCCTTACGGCGAGGGGAGCGGCCCGCAGGGGTCGTAGTAGGCGGCGGCTGCCCAGAATAGCGGTGACGGACTCGGCAGAAGGTCACGGCGACGTGTTTCCCGGTAGCGGACGAGTCGAGCGTGTTGGTACTTGTGGCGTCGAGGCGACCGAGGAGTGGCCGGCCGGGGCGTGACGTCATCGCCTCCGATAAGCGCACGGATTTGAATGGGCTAGGGCTATCAACGAAGGAGTTTCCTGGGTGAAGTGTGGCATTTAGGAAATATACAGATCCGTGGTTCTTTTAGGAACCTGTGATAACTCGCTCTTTGTGCAAGATCACGAGAGGGAAAGCCAGGAGAGCGAGAGCGTGGCCATGTGCGGAGTGAGGTGTTTGTGACGTAGCTAGCTGGACCTGTGCATGACGTCATGCCTGGCTTGGTGACGTCACCTCCGGGAGAGCATGGCGAGTAGGGAACCCGCGCCGGCAGGATGCCGTTCCCGCCCCGCGCTCTTTCTGCGGGGAGGCAGACGGCCGGCGTCGCGGAGGAAAAGCATGAGGGGAAAGGCGCTCCTCCCGGATGCAGGCCTCGTTCATTTTCCCGATTTTTTTCCTTTCTCTTTTTGCGTTGTTGCAGGTCGGCCTCGTTTGCAATACATGATTCAGGGCACGATACGCTATTTCCTGTCTAATAAGGAACATGCCCCTTCATTGCACAGTTCCTCGGGGCCTGCGAGGCAAGGATACAAGAGAGAGCTTGAGTAGGACGCCCATTCCTGTTGAGCGAGTCCTGCGTTCGTCAGAACCGAAGGTGATGACATCACGGAGGAACGTGAAGTACACCGGCGTACATTCATTTGCCTCGCGCCCCTCTCACCGCTCTTCCTCCCTCCCTCTCGCGCAGATGCATTTTTTTCGTGTTCTTTTTGCTCGGCTTGTTCCCCTCCTCTCCTTCTGATATTTATTCATCGTGGGTTATCTTACTCTTCTAATCTTTATTCCTTTTTAACGCTGTCTTTCTTTCCTTCGCCCTCCACACCCACATTCCTCATCTTCCCCCACTGGTCCGCCAACGCTGCTGCCCCTCGCCCGCCTGACCACTCCGCCCTTCCACCTACCGCCCACGCGCCCCGCCTCTCACCTGCCGATGACATATCGCTTTGTGTCGCCCCCCCCCCCCCCCTGTTCGCTCACCTGCCCGTTTCAGCCCATTTTCGCAGCAGCGCCCAGCCGCCCCCAAGCTTCCGCCCACATTCTGCTTGTCTCAGCCTGCTCCTCACGTACTCCCGCCCGTAATCCGTGTTTGCTACGACCCTGCCCCACACGCCCACGGAGCACCCAACTTATTGCTTCACTCTTGGAGCTTTCGATGCCTTGGCGGAAACCGGTTGGGCGTGTTTCGAAATTTGGCGTAGGTGGTTAAGACTAGGCGGGGAGGGGAGACGCACGCACTCACTCACTCACTCACTCACTCACTCACTCACTCACTCACTCACTCACTCATCATTCCCATCACTCATTCACTCATCAATCCCATCACTCACTCATTCATCCATCCTCTTACTCATCCATCCTTACACACTCATTCAGTCTCACTCACGCACTCAACCTTCCTCTCACTCACTCATTCATCCTCAATCACTCACCCATCTTGTCACTCACTAACTCTTATTCACTTGCTCACTCTGGAAGTCAAAAAAGTTACTCTACACTCACACTCACGCACTCTCTCCCTGACTCCTCACTCAAGTACTCACTCACTCATCTACCTACCCACTGTCTCACTCTACTCACACACACTCAAAATTATTCCTTCATAATTCACTCTCTCCCTTTCCCTCCCCTCCCCCTCCTCTTTCTTCCCTCCTTCTCCTCCCTCTCCCTCTCCCTCTCCCTTTCCCTCTCCCTTTCCCTTTCCCTCTCCCTCTCCCTCTCCCTCTCCCTCTCCCCCGCCTCTCCTTCTGGAAAAATATAGCAGGATGTACAGATAAAAAAAAATAAAAAGGGAGATGGCTGTTGTTTTCATGTGTATAAATTTTCTTAGGTGATTGTGATGGATTCTTCCATATTGATTGTTTTTTTGTATTTTGATTTGCTCGTTGAATATTTTTCTGTGCTCGATCTAAAGGTAATGGTTGTTTTAAGGTCTGAAGTACATACTGTGCATGGTCATGGGTGCTTCTTCCCAGTAGAAACGACGTTTTATGTGAATGATACACGAGGGGGAGGGAGGGGAAGAGAGGAGAGGAGAGGACTTACGCGCATTACAGAACTGATTGCTGTTTTCTGCATGTTATCATGAGAGAGAGAGAGAGAGAGAGAGAGAGAGAGAGAGAGAGAGAGAGAGAGAGAGAGAGAGAGAGATGGAGGGGAAGGGGTCGGTGTGGGGGGAGGGGGATGATGGATGGAGGAAGAGTGGGGGAGAGGGGAGCGAGCAGGGAGAAAGGTGATTGGCTGGTAGTCCTCCGCTCTCTGTCGTAACTGTGCTGGGTTCAAATTCAAACGCCGGTATGCCCCGCGATTTCAAATTTCTTGCCGACGCTGTCTTTTTGTTTTTCTCTACTGCTGTTACTGTTGTTCGTTGTCCACGCCGGTATCTGGTCCGATTGTCCTTTCCTCCTTCAAAGATTTAGGTCATGTGCCGCCATTTTCCTTGAAAGTGTTTGGGTGTGTGCGGGGCGAAGAATAGATATATAGCCTGGGGCACCTCGCCTCTATGCTGGACGCGGGTTTGTTTACATTTCCTTGTGGATGTTGTGACGTCAGGGGACCGCAGCAGCGTGGTGGGGTGCGAACGCCGTGGTTGGATGGAGAGAACAGATGTGTAGGCGGGCGGGCGTCGTGGCGTGGGCGCGCATGGGCGTGGATCTAGGCGTTGAAGGCTTCCTGCATTCAGTATTCATGGTGCAAGGGGTGGGGGTGGGAGGGGCTGCCGGGAAGGGATGAATTGACATTTTCCATTGCAAGTGTCCTTTAGGTTTTTATTTTTATTTTACTGCCCAGTACTTTCTTAATCTCTAGCCTTGTTGGCTTCACAGCGACACGGCGTATGGAGTAGGCCTTGGTATTAGTTGCAGTGGTTATCGTAAGACGGGAATGTTGAGGCAAGGAAACATAGAAACGTGACTAAGGTGTGATGAAGCAGCAGCTGGCGACGGGAGAGGGTGAGATGCGAGCGATTCCTCCGGCTCACGATCCCATTGGTTTATGTTTTGACACGTTGGAACTCGACCTTCCCTCCTTCCTTTCTCTTTCTCTCTTGCTTTTTTAAAAAATTATTGCTATTCTCTCTCCCTCCTCCTCTCTGTTTCTCCTTCCCAACTACGTATCCCCTCCCTCCTCTCTTCCCTCCTACTCATTTCTCCCTCTGCCTTTATAGCACCCGCCTCCTTCCCGTCGCCCAGCTTCCATGTAGCCAAGCACTCACCACAAACACCGGCGCCCTCTATTGGGGGCACGTGGTCACGCCTCCTTCCCTCGCCCTGCCGGAGTGGCAAGTCAAGAGACGTGGGCAATGCATCTGCCTGACGCTGTGACATTAAGAGAGTCCCAGACGCCACGACTTAATCTGCACTCTCTTTTTATCTCTCTTCGGGTTTGTTTCTTTTGTCTTCCCGTTCGCTCCTTACTTCTTTCTTTGTAGAAGAAGGTCATCTCTTTTCGAAGCAAAATGTCTCTGTCCAGTCGTTTTGGTGTCTGGCATGAACCCGCTTTCTCGCCCAGCAATTTGTGGTATTGATCACTATGGCCCTGTTATCTGGGTTGTGTTTGCACATGAATTACCGCAGCAGTCGCGGGGCGAGAGGGAGATGGAGAGGGACCGTGGGGCGAGAGGGAGATGGAGAGGGACCGTGGGGCGAGAGGGAGATGGAGAGGGACCGTGGGGCGAGAGGGAGATGGAGAGGGACCGTGGGGCGAGAGGGAGATGGAGAGGGACCGTGGGGCGAGAGGGAGATGGAGAGGGACCGTGGGGCGAGAGGGAGATGGAGAGGGATCGTGGGGCGAGGGGAAAAGATGAGACGAAAAGGATCATTGGCGGAGAAGGAGGGAATGGAAGAGCTCCAGACGTGCGGGAGGCTGAGAATCGTGGGGCAGTTGACAGCCGGCACCACTCTCTTTTGTCAGTCATCCGTGGATTTATTAATAACGCTGTGATCGCCCCGATACCACAGAGCCCAGGTGTTGTAAGGAGTGATAAGACTGCTAAGCCTGTACTTGGGTGTTGATTGGTTCCCTCTTGTTTATCTCTCGTCGAGCATCCCTGCTACGCCAATATGTAAGAGTGGCATCGGCTTCACGCTGCCAGAGGAGTGCCCATTCCCCCCGCCCCCCTCTTTTTTTTTTCTTTTTTTTTTTTCCCATGTTGGCATTTTGTTGATAGAATTGGGGCATGCGAGGGTTTTAGGCATCCAAGTGTATCGTGTGTCTGCATTTATAACTAATATTTCTCAGTATTGGCAGATATGGATATTGCGCGTGCACACGCTCACGCGTATGTATGCAGGCATGTACATACACTTTATATATGTATATGTATGCATTATGTGTGTATACATATGTGTATTTTAATTGTATGATTTTCTCCCTTGCATGTCTTATACTTAATTCGTCCCTTAACCCCTTTCTGTCTAGCAACATCGATAGGTAAAAAATTACTGTGTTCCATTTTCTATCCTTCCTTCTAACGGGGGGCTTCTTGTCTTCATTGTAAGCATTGCTTGCGCTGACGGCCTGCTTCTTCCTGGGCTGTCTCGATTGAATCATGTACGTCTTGCCTACCCTTCCTTTCTTTGTTCTTTTTAGATTTCTCTCGTTTCGTCTTCATTACAGTGACCAGCCCCGTATGAATGTTAAAATATTAAGAAAAGGTATATATCGCTTATTAAAACTTTATTTCCCTCATTAACATATTAGCCTTCGTCTTAGGCCATTTTTTTCTTAGCATCTCTTTCATAGGAAATACTTTCCAGTCTGGCATGTCCTTCTCCAGGGGGTGTAAAGCGGCAAGAGATGAAGTGAACCATTCTTGACAAGTTAGGCCTAATGTGTCTATCCGATAGCCATGACTTGCATGTTCTGGAGAGAAGGAATTGGGTATAGGTCGTGAGAGTACATTTAGTATTGGGGAGCGCCATGTGTACACAGCGGGTGACGGGTGGGAGTGGGGGTCGGGGTGGGGGTGGAGGCGTTTGTGGCTGTGGCTGTGGCTGTGGCTGTGGCTGTGCACAAGAGTGAAGGGGTTGAGGTTGTGTGGGGAAGGGGTGAGGAGGGGGTTGGGCCGGGTTGAGGTTTTGCCTGTACTTTAGTGTTCTCTTAGTTCATGTTTCTTTTCTTCCTTTTTCTTGAATTCCATCTTCCTCTTCTCTTTTTTGTTTTCGCTGTCTTTACTAATCATTAATATACAGTGTGTATATTCTAGTTTAATGTTTATTTTTTGTATTTATTTATTTATTTTGTGTGTGTGTGTTTATGCGTGTGTGCGTGCGCGCGCTCGCTCACTCGCTCGCTCGCTCGCTTACCAGTGATTTTGGTTCGCCTTTTCACCGTCATCCATCTCTCAAGGTGTTTACATTCCAGGCCTGTGATATATATACCTTATCTCTGAGCTTTAAACCAATAAAACCTCATTCTTCCGAGGCGTCAGCGTGGATCTTGACTTGATGGAAGGCTAATCTCCTTTTCCGATTTATTGCTCAACATGATTATGTTACTACAATGACTCTCACGCCCTCGAAAAGTCACTCGTATGCATGCCTACTATGTGTCTCACGATTTCAGTTATTAATTTCGTTGTTATGAATGATTATATTGGTATTTTTTGTTGTTGTTATTATTATTATTATTATTATTATTATTATTATTATTTTATTATTATTATTATTATTATAAATATTATAATTTATTATTTTTGTGAATATTATTATTACTATTATTGTTATTATTATTGTTGTTGTTGTTGTATCATCATTATCATCAGTATTATTATTGTTATTATTATAAATATTTCAATTATTATTATCATTTTTGTTAGAAGCAGTAGTAGTAGTAGTATTGTTATCATTATTATTGCTGTTATTTTATAGCTTATACAACACCAATCTCTGTGATAAGGCAGGGTGTAAAATCGTCACCTAAACCTAATAAAGGTTGAAACGATAACAAATGAGTGAACCGAACAAACCAGAAAAGGATGCCACTGGCCGTGGTGGTGTTATCTTTGGCCAACAGCCTTATGTTATCTGACATCTGACCTTTGAATAACTGAATCGAGGTCGTAATTCATGCTGTTATTATGTAATGACGGGGCGAACATCAGTTAAGCGCATTACAGAATTGATTGCTGTTTTCTCTACGTATTGATATGAGAGAGAGAGAGAGAGAGAGAGAGAGAGAGAGAGAGAGAGAGAGAGAGAGAGAGAGAGAGAGAGAGAGAGAGAGAGAGAGAGAGAGAGAGATTGAGTGAGAGTGAGTGAGTGAGTGGATGAATGAATGTGTGTGTGTGAGATAGTGATTGAAATATTGAGCGCGAGAGCTGGGAAACGAAATATAGCGTGCGGGTAGAGGTAGGGGTGGCGTTGGTGTTGGGGTAGGGAGTTGTCTCGATTTGCATACCCCACAGGAAGTTGTTATTTCTGACTAAGTCCTGAGGGTTTGGTAGGGGAGGGAGGGAGGGGGAGAGGGTTTAATTGTCCCCTTCCCCCTTCACCCCCTTCTTTATGTCCCTGTTTCTTGTCCATATGAAATTGACCAGAGGGAGACGAAGGGGAAAATTGGATAAAGGAATGGATGAGTAGCAGATGATGGAAATGAGCAACGGAGAGCCAGCGCGAAATGTCCCTTACCGAGAGTGATGGCCTAAGACGAATAGAGCTTCGGTTTATATTTTGACATTATTCGCTAGATGATTGCTGTCTCTATTGTTTTTTTAAACTTGTATCCTGTGTTTTTTATTATCTTCCTGCTCGTCTTGTTTTCTGTATTTCGTTTCCCTCTCGTTTTTTTTATTTATTATTATTTTAGTTTTAGTTTTTTCATTATTTGCTTGTATTTAAACCTTCGTCTAAGATTGTAGTGGCTGTATGGCACCATATCTTGTGCGGGGAATGGGGAGGAATGTCTAAGCCAAGATTAATACTCGAGCGCTGGCGTGTTCTACTTGTTTATCGGTTCTACCTTTAACACCTTCCACGGAAAGATAAGGATTTTTTCGTATCCTCGTCGGTATTTATGGTGTTCATTCTATTTTCATTGTTGTTATTTTTGAGCGACTCTGATCACCGATTCTAGTGTTATTACTATTAGCATATTTGGTAAATGTGAAAGCCTTTCCTGGATGTCACTTGTTATTATTATTCGATTAGGGTTTAAATACCATGCCTCCCTGCCTCTTCTTTCTCTTTCGGTTTTCCTTATTTGCTGAAGTCGCGTGCGATGTAAGGTTATGGGTTTATGTAAATGAGGAGTTGAATCTGCTGGTATGGCGAGTGAGGTCATTGTGAGATCATATGCCTGAGGTCATCTGTAATCTGTTTTCCGTCACTTCTTTCCCTTCGCTCCTTCTTCGCTCTTCTTTCCCTTCTCCTTTCAGAGCCAGCGTAAGTGGAGGCATTGTCCTCTATTATTGCTTATTTTAGAAGATGGATATGGCAGTTTAAAGAGGGGGGGGGAGGATGATTAAAGCCCGCATGGTTTTTTTTCTTGGCCTCTTCGTCTAGAGGAGATTGTTAATGTACACCAGTGGAGACAATACTAACCCCTCATAGTTGTTGTTTCCCTACTCACTCTTTAGTCTTGGGCATCTCTGTAGGCCTGTGGTCTTCGCGGTGACCGAGGCTATTAGCACTTTGCGTGTTTGACTGGCTTATTCAAGGATTTGAGGGGGGAGGGGCTCCTGTGATCAGATGCGGGGGCCGTATTTTCGTGTAACTGAGGCTGTTCTTGTGGTAATGGTTGCGATTTACTCCTCTTTAAACCTCACCCGTATCATCATCCTCTCTTCCTCTCCCTTCTCCCTTTTCCTTCCTTCCTCCTTCGTCTTCTGTTACTTTCCTTCCACCTATAATAGAAACGTGTGCAACGGTGTGCCATGTCCCTCTTGGAAAAAAGGGATCCGATATAGCAGTTTCATGGCGTTTTTATGAATACTACAACAGTATTATGCTATTCGTCATCAATGTTAGATGCTAAAATAGGATGAGACTGCGCTTAAAGGACGCTTTCCCTGTAGGGTAGGGGAGATAATGCTTAAGAAATAGCACGAAAGGCCCATGATGGTAAATAAAAATCGCGCGTAGCTTTTTTCTTTCATTCCAGCCGTTATATTACGCCGTGGTCAGGTACAGCACTCAGGGAGGTTTAATAAAGGAGGGAGGAGGCAGGCTGTTCGTAGGCTTGGGCTAAGGGGAGGCTTACCTCTGTGGGGATCATTGCCAGCTAGTCGATTTCTTGTTGCGTGTAGGGTTGGCTGTAGGAGGCCGATGGGGGTCTTAGGCCTGGAGTCTGTGCGTTTTTCTTCTACGGTCTTTCTCTTTCGCTCATCCCTGTGTTTGCTTTATTTGCAGGTTTTTTTTTTTTTTTTTTTCCTTTTTTTTTGCATTGGCTTCTATCTTTGGGTCTCCTTCATCATTTTGTATATTTCGTCTTTTCACTTTTTCTCTTCCATCTCTTTCTCCTTTCTTCTTTTCCTTACTTTTTCTTTTCCGTCTCTCTTCCTTTTCTCTCCCTTTCCCTCTTCCTTCTCCCTTCCTCCTTTGCTGGGCGTAACAATTAGTTATTGAGCTCAGTTTTTCGTTTCCCTTCATTATTTTAATTCGTAGATTTTTTTACGGGTCAGAGGTCAAAATAGTTTCAACGAAGCTTTCGCAAGCCTTCGTCTCGCTCACAATGTCTTCCCATTTGTTTTTCTCCTTTTATTTGAGATCCCTTTCCTTGTTTCTTTCACAAGCGGATCGCGCGATGTTATGTCCAGTTGGTTAAACTTTGGGTAGTGAATGACACTCACTCACTAGTTATACGCACACCTAATTACGCTCACTCGCCCCCCTCTCCTCTCTCTCTCTCTCCTCTCCTCTCCTCCTCTCTCCTCTCTCCTCTCTCCTCTCCTCTCTCCTCTCCCCCTCTCTCTCTCTCTCTCTCTCTCTCTCTCTCTCTCTCTCTCTCTCTCTCTCTCTCTCTCTCTCTCTCTCTCTCTCTCTTTCTCTCTCTCTCTCATATCTCTCTCATATCTCACTCGATCGCTCGCCCCCCTTTTTGTTTTTTGCTTACTCGCCCACTCAACATCCTGCTTACACTTATTCAAACTCGGCCATTATGTAAGTGTGTGTGCGTGTGTCAGGACGTGTGCTTAACTAGGTCTCATACACATACGCGCATGACGGTACAGTGTGTGTGAGTGTGCGTGTGTGCGCGTAGGTGGGACGCGACGGTTATGACTCGTGGCGCGAGACCCGCACCCTTGGCATAACATTACCAACGGTTTTGCGCTCGTATATGCGTCTGGGTGTCTGTTTGTTTGTTTGTTTTCAACGTTTGTTTATACATGCACTTGTATGTTTCGCAGTGTCTGTCAGAGAGAGAGAGAGAGAGAGAGAGAGAGAGAAAGAGAGAAAGAGAGAGAGAGAGAGAGAGAGAGAAGAGAGAGAGAGAGAGAGAGAAAGCGAGAAAGGGTTTTGATTTTTTGGAATTCGTCGCATGCTTCGGGACTTGCGAGGAGGCTGCAGTAGCGTCCGGCCCAAGGCTAGTTTTGACAGCGCCTCGGGAGTCACTGTCAGCTCATGTCATTGATTCGTTTTAGTGGAGTAGAGAGAACTTTTGAGAGAGCGTGAATGTAAATCATTTCCATCTTTTTGTTATTAATAAGGCTGTGAATGAGCGAGTGTTCCAGGTGCTGATAACCAGGTGGGCGGGGGGGGGGGGGTCGACCTTCGTGCTTGGGACGGTGGCGGCGGTGCTTGCATACCTGTAGGTCTCAGCCATTTCCGATTGCATGGCAACAAGGCCATTGTCTACTTCTGTGTTGACTTGCCCTCTCCCTCCCCTCCCTCCCTCTCTCTTTCTTCCCTCTCTCTTTCCTCTCTCTCTCTTTCCTCTCTCTCTCTTTCTCTCTCTCTCTCTTTCTTCTCTCTCTCTTCTTCTCTCTCTCTTTCTTCTCTCTCTCTTTCTTCTCTCTCTCTTTCTTCTCTCTCTCTTTCTTTCTCTCTCTCTCTTTCCTCTCTCTCTCATATCTATCTTTCTTTCTTTTACTTTTTCAGTTTTTCCTTTTCATACTCGCATTCACTCGTTCCCCTACCCACTCACCCAGTCAGTCATGCATATTTTCTATTTTTTTTCTCTTACCGATGCAAACATGTTCATTTTAACTGGACTGCCTGCATGTAAATGACCCTGCCGTGTTGGGCAAGCAGCATTTGGAAAGGAAGCTGGAAGTCGAGATGCGAGAGATCGCGTACTCACTAGTAAATGTGTTTGTGTGTGTGTGTGTATGTGTGTGTGTGTGTGTGTTTGTTTGTTTGTTTGTTTGTTTGCGTGCATGATTTTTTGTTTTATTTCGTGTTCCTTCATTGTTGTCCCATTCTCCCCCCCATGATGGCAATGGGGAGTGGATGGAAAGTGCAGGCAACTTGGTTTCGGTGCCCAAATAAGGAGATTCTTGCAAGATAACTCCAAGGGAATCGGTTAGCAATAATAACCATTTATGTCTGTCAGTCTGCCCCCCCCCCCTTCCTTTTCCTTCCTTTTCCCCGCATCCTCAGGGGAGAGGAAGGTAAGTGTCTAGCGTAGAGTTCGTATTTTAAACGAGAGAAAGAAGAAGAGGAGGAGGAGGAGGAGGGAGGGAGGGGTTGAGTAAGGAGGGATGAAGAGGTTTACTTCCCCCTCCCCCTCCCCCCTTTCCCCCACGCCCAGTGCCCACGGGAGAAGAATGTAGGAGGTGTTGCGCTGCGCCGGGTCAAGGAGGTTGTACGAGGAGAGGAGGATGAGGAGAGGGAGGGGCGCAGGAGGAGGAGGAGGAGGATGCGGGGTTGGAGGTTGTGGGCGCGAGGACGGAACTTTCACTCCTTTTTATGTTCGTCTTTTGTCTGTTTCCCCGTTTTGCTCTTTAGTCGGTATTTGGTTTTTGGGTCAGATATATACAGATATATATACATATATGTATATATATATACATATATAAATATAATATAAGGATTTGCTGGGTTGTTTTCTTTCTCTGAGTAAATATGTGATAAGAGACGTTTTTTCTCGCGTTTCTTATCGCTTGTCGCCGTCGTCTCTCTCGTCCCCCTTCCCCCCTGTGCTTCTCTCCCTCACTTCGCTACTCACGCACTCATTAAGGAGACGGAAGCCATCCTTACTCGCATTGCTCAAACACGTCTAAATATAACACTGCCCCCCTTGTCCTGCGGGATGGGGGCTGGTGAGAGATGTGGGTATTAGTGGAGGTGGAGGGGGGGGGGGAGCTGCGGAGTTAGACGAACTACCCACACATGTATTTGACGATGCCCTTTTTGCCCCCTCCCTCTCCCTGTATGCCTCACCTGGGGCCTCCCCTCCACCCCCCGCTGTCTTACTCTCCCCATTGCCAGGATGCCAGTGCACATTTTCATCCCCTTCCTTTTCTCTTGGTCGTTGTATCGGTCTACGTTTTGCATCTCTTCCTCCCTTTCTCACTTTATCTTCATCTGTCTGTCTGTCTGTCTGTCTGTCTGTCTGTCTCTGTCTGTCTGTTTGTCTCCCC
>NC_051411.1:11961539-11976241 GCF_015228065.2 Penaeus monodon
TTGTGATGGGGAAGTTTATCAGGTGATAGATTATTATTATTAGGGTGTTTATTCCCTACCCCCACACTCGCCTTTTTGGTGAACTCGGTGATCTTGGGTGTCTATTTATGAATGGATTGTATATCACTAAATTGATGCTTCTGGTATAAGTACTTGTTAAGTATGAATATATTTATAGGTCTTATTTAATTTCAAATTTGAAAAATCAAGTGTCTCACATTTGAAAGTCAAGTGTCTCAATTACAATATTTCTTAATCTTTTTCTTTTTCTTTTTTTCTTTCTTTCTAGTAGTATTTAGTTAAGATGGAACAAGAAATTTATGAATCGTGTATATTTTTGGTTTATTTATGTGTTTGTTGATTTGATTAATTATTATGCATTCTTAATTTCATGTATGTAATTTTAAGAGAAATGATCCTCAGGAAAGAGATGTGATGTAATTAGTTTGAGCAAAGGAAAGGCATATCACAACACAGGATGCAAAAGAGGTTATCATGTAAGAAGTTCACTAGTTGCCTGAAGGATACAGTGTGTTTTGGAGAATGGTGTAGATAATGGTTTGTGATTCACATGAGCTCTGTGTTCAGGACAGTGCCAGTCAGGTCAGTCTTTTAGGGAGCTGTGTACAGATTTGGGGCTGTGAGATGATAATCTTGTGGCAGACAGTACAGCGGTTATTTCAAGCTGGAGTAGAGAGGAAGGCAGATGAAAGAGAAATAAGAGTCCTTGGATTGATTGAAGATTGTGTAGAATCTGCTTCAGACAAGAGACTCCTATGAAGGTTAAAAGGCAAAGAAAAATGCTAGGAAATACGCATAGCTTATTGATAAGGGTATAATTTTTTTGATGAATGGATTGGGTCATACTTGGTATGTCAAGTGGTAATACGATATTAATTAATTATTTTGAAGTGTTGGGTTTACTGGATGGTGCATTTGTTAGTTTCTTCTCTAGGATTGTGATACCAGGTGGTAGTTGAATGTATCAGCCTCTGTTTATCTATATATTTATCTATCTCTCCATCTAGCTATCTGTTTATATATACATATATGTATACATATATAATTTTAATTTTTAATTACTGATTAGATTAAGCTCAGTTACATGTCATCTTTTGGAGGAACAAATGCAATAATCAAAATTGTATAAGTAAAAAATTCAATTCAGGTATCACAAAATTATCTGGGTTGTAATACACTTATTTCCTTTTGGACTAACATACCACTTTGGTGTGTCTGACAGTGAAATTTTTATTTGAATTACAGGACTTTTTAAATCTCTTAAGTCTATAGAAAATGCATGTTATGCTATTTCTGTTTCGTTTAATAAGTTGTAGAGGATTACGCCATTCCATATTTGGAATAGAAGTAAATTAGTCATAATTTATTCTTTACCTGTATTGTATTTTATTTGCATTAAAATTTGAGTATGTAATAATTTTGCCTTGTTTGTTTTCACCAGGAACTTCGTGATGAGGTGGCCAGGCTGGGCCGCCAACTGGCCGAAGCCAAGCAACAGTTGGAGAGCGAGACACTGATGAGAGTCGACCTGGAGAACCGCTGCCAGTCACTCAGGGAGGAGTTGCAGTTCAAGCAGCAGGTTGGCTAAGCTCTTTAAATAATGGGAGTTATCTCGGGACTTTATGTATATATTAAAACCCTTCAGGATTTAGTTTATTCACAATGTTATATCTGTCTGTATTGGTGATGGTAGCTAATGGGGATTTCAATTGCTATGTTTGTTATGCGAGGTGAGAATAAGGTGTGTGTGTTCCTGAAGTATGTTTTGTAAGTAGTTTTGGTTTTTAAATAAATAGTACATCTTTTACTCTCACATTATGCTTTTATGTGGTTGCCATGTTAAAAGCTCACACCACACTTATTTGATTTTCCATAGGTGTACGAACAGGAGATCACCGAGACGAAGAAGAGAAAGCAGGTAGAGATCTCTGAGCTTGATGGCCGACTCCAGGTAGAGTACGAGGCCAAGCTGACTGAGGCTTTGAAGGATCTCCGTGATCAGTATGAGGAGCAGCTCAGGAATAATCGCTCTGAAGTTGAATATCTTTATGAGACAAAGGTAAAGTGTTTAACATTTGTTAATTTTCAGGTTCCTTAATTGTAGTTCATCATTTTTTCTTACCAGTCAGTGTCTATAATAATATTTAGATAGATATATACAGATAATAGTCAGGTAAGTTTATTTGGCATTAGAAAAGTAAAAAAGCTATAAATATTTTTTACTTTACAGATTGAGGAGCTTAACAGACGCGACCAGCGTTCTACTGAAGATACAGATGCTCTGACAAGTTCGCTAAGAGAAGCCAAGAGCAAAGTTCAGGACCTCTCCTCACGTCTTGCAAGTCTGGAGAGCACCAACAATGCACTCAAGGTACAGTTTTGAGAGAAATAGTGCTCAGTTACTTTTGTTATTTTAGGTTTACTGATTTTTCTTTTAAAATCTGTTGTCAGAAAACAAGTAAATGGGAATATTTTCTAATTACGAGATGCTTATTAGATGGAGTTTTCTTAAACATAAAAAGGGGTTCTTAGCATTAATATTAAGTCTCAGAATAATAATAATCTTGATACAGAAGTTAAGAGTAGTGTCATCTTATATGAAAGATATCCTTCCTATTTAGCAATGCAGATACTTGTATTCTCCTTATGTATGTGAGTGGACATTTCATTTCACAAGATACAAGTATGAATGAGTTATTCACACTTAATTTTGCCCCACAGCAACGTGTGCTTGACCTGGAGGGACAGCTGGAGGCAGACAGAGACTCCCATGCTGCGGAGGTATTGATGCACAAGGAGGAGATCATGCGCCTGCAGAACCAGATGCAGGTGCAGCTTCAGGAATACCAGGATCTTATGGACATCAAGGTGGCCCTAGACATGGAGATTGCAGCTTACAGAAAGCTCTTGGAGGCTGAGGAAGCTAGGTGGGATTCCTTTCTATTTTTCACTTGCATGGGTGATTTGCATATTCATGTTGCAGAGAAAGGTTTAATAAGTGAGGAGCCTGAAAAGATAAACTTCCATATACAAACCTGAAAGGTTGTTTGTTGTGAAGACCAATTTATTTTACTCTGTATCTTATGTTTTTCTTCCAATTTTTTTCTTTTAACAGTGCAATATTGTTTTTTTATCACATTGATGTGGGCTAATACCTTTAGCCTTTTTGATTAAGGCTTGTTATAGGTTTTTGAGATTTTAAGTATTTTTAACAATATTTTATCACCTAATCAGCAATATCAGTACAGCTGTGGTCGTGTTCTTAGAGTTTATATAAAAAGGGGGATTGAAAGTAATACAGCTTGAAATTTTTAGGGAGTTGACTTAAGATGAGCTCTATGTTTCTATATTAACACCAAATGCAGTATTTACTATATTATAGGAAATATATGTTGATGTTAGGAGTTGCTCAAAGATAAAGAATTTGTGTTTGTATATAATTCTGAACTATGGTTGCAGGTTAAACATCTCGGTGTCCTCAAGCGCCACAGAGAGAGAAACCCCATACAGGCGAACACCTCAGAGGGGAATGAAGCGCAAGAGGCAAGTCATTGAAGAGGAATTCCAGAAGTCTGCATACCAATCCACAGCTAGATCGGTAGGAGATATTGACATTGTCGAGGACTGTCCCGAGGGAAAGTTTGTCAAGCTGTACAACAAGAGTGACAAGGTACGAATTTTTGTGGACAGGAGTTATTTGTCATTTTTTATACTGGTATTTTACATGTGTTTTATTATTTTTTTATTTTTATTATTATATATTTTTTTATTATAGTTTATGGTCTGTTGGTGCTTACTTAAATCTTACTTTATCTTGTTGCACTTTCAATAATTAATATATGTATGCGTATGTATGTGTGTGTATATGTATATGTATGCGATGTTATGTATATATGGTGTGTGGTGTATTGTCAGCTATGAGTAGTGGTGTATGTATATGTATGTATGTGTATGTTAATGTAATAGTCAATATATATAATTACTCGCTATTGACATATGTTTTATATATATATGATACATATGGTATATAATATATACTATGTAAAAAATAAATGTACCATTGTATACAATATGATTATCCATTGTATATGTATAGACTTATTGTCTATAATGTATTATATGTATATGTTACTATTATTGTCTGTATATTAAATGTATAATATAGACATATGTCTATTATATGTATATGTAGTCTATGTCCAATAGTTAATATGTATCTGTATTAATGATGTAAACAGTAATATATATGTATCATGTATATGTCATTATGTAATTTGGATGTATACGTCATAATGTATAGAATAATATTATACATCTGTACATAATAGATTTAATTTATAGTATATTAATTATTTGTATATATATATGTTGTTATTATGTATGTTTATATGTAATTATTATATGTATATTATATATGTATATGTTGTATATTATATGTATTGTTATATGTATATATATGTATGTATGTGTATATGTATATATATATGTATATGTATATATACATATATGTATATATGTGTATATATACATATATGTATATATGTATACATATATGTATATATATGTATATGTATATGTATATATGTGTGTGTGTGTATTTCATTATATATCATATGGCTGGGAAGTGATGAGATTGAATAGTAAAAGTTAAGCATAGACCCAGCTGTGAATAGAGAGATAGACATGATTGTGAATTTGCAGAACTTTTGATGCCTGTGCTCATTTTACTCACAGATTTGCTTTCTTCCAGGACTTTGCCATTGGTAGTTACCAAGTGATCCGCACAGCTGGCGATGCGGAAACCATATACAAATTCCACTCCAAGTCCAAGATCCCATCTGGCGCTACAGTCACCATCTGGTCCTGCGATGCTGAGGCCACCCACGAACCCCCTCTCAACATTGTCATGAAGAACCAGAAGTGGGTGGTTTCCGACAACATGTCCACTAAGCTGCTGAGCACCAGCGAGGTGAGGAAGACTAGGCTACTTTCGGACGTTTTTCATTTAGGGTGAGGGAGATGGGTGGGATAATCATGTTCAGAAGAAATCATTATTACAGTTTGGGATATAGTTTAGAAAGATACTTTATGCTCAATGTCCCATGAGTTACTTCCATATATTTTGGAAAAGTGAAAGGATGTTTTCTTTAGAATAAGAACCTTATATACATTTTTTAGATTACTTAATTACTATAGGTATGATGTGGATTTTAAAGATTGTACTAGTTTGAGTTAAACAACAATGAAGTTGATTCTGGAGGGTTATACCTGACATCAGTTATCATGTTATATTTTATTTCTTACTAGTTACCTTTTTCATTATAGGTAAATTACATTAGTAGTATTATATTCCACATAAAGATATTGTATTAATCCATAGCTTGTATAACTGGAAAAAAAAACAAATCTGTTAAAAATTTATTGTTTTAATTAAGTTGCAACTCCCATCTTCAAGGGATTTGCTGTGGGTGAAAAATTTAAATGCACATATTCTAAAGTCATATGAGAAAAAAAGGTGTATACAACATCTATTCAGAGCTATGTTATTTCACAGCACAACATATTTGATATAACTTGGAGACCCTGTATTTTGTAATCTCTGTGTTTGACTGTGAGTCTTCAGTGATTTTCTTATGAAAATTAGTGACTAATATCCTTCCCTATGATCCTCAGGAAATGGCAGTGCGAGAGACCAAACGAGAAGTTACATATGAAAGCTCCTCAAGATTGCCAGAGCCCAAGGTATGCATGCAACCTGGTATTTTTGCATGATGCATATTGCTTGTACAAATCATGTTGAAAGATTTTTTTTTTTTTCATTACTATTATTGCAGTTGTTATTTATTATTTTTTATGAATTATTAAATAATGTTACTTACCAATTATTATCAATAATATTTTTTGAATATATTTATTTTATTTATATATTTATTTTATTTATTTATTTTTTTATTTTTTTTTATTTTTTTTTTTTTTTTGCCTTGCTTGTATATATTTTCTAGTGCCTGCTTTCGACTTCAGACCAACAAAATTGTAGTTGCATGTTGATTTCAGGCTTTCTTATCACTTATTTTTATTGACTATCCCTTCATTCAAAATTGCAATGAAATGTTGGAATGTGAGCTAAAGGGAAAATCGGAAAACTTTTTTTTTTCTTCTTCTTCTTTTTTTCCCATTTCTTTTTATATAAATTCTATAGCTTCAGTCACAATCTCTGCCTCAGTCTTTACTAGAAATGCAGTAGTACAGCTAATCCTCTCTATGTGTAAAATGCGCTTAAGTAACACAGTTTTGGAGCACATAGTCCACCAGATTTTAACCCTTTATGTGGAGGAATTAAGAATAAAGGAAAAGAAAATTTTAAAAAGTATATTTGTTTTGGCTAGTGATGACCTGGACTGCAGCCAAAAGAATATAATTCTAATTGCAAAACACAAGTAGCAAGCAGATGCTTATCGTAATCTCTTGCATCTCCCTCCCTCTATTGGTTGAATCAGAATAGGTTTGGATACCTCACCACTGAATTACCTAGAAAAATAACACTCTTCCCTAGTCCTTTGGAAGTGTTGCTAACCTCTCTCTTATAGTGGCTACATCTGCAGTGGCCGGCCAGTCAGTGCATGATCCTAACATGACAGAACACAGAGGTCTTGTATCTTTGCTTGTACTATTTCTAGACCTTCTACAAGGGTTAAAATGTTTTTTGTTCTTTGTGTGTGCCTTTACATTTATGTGTGTTTATATATATATATATATATATATATATATATATATATATATATATATATATATATATATATATATATATATATATATATATATATATATGCATACATGTGTATATATATGCACATATATATATATAGTTAGAATCAATTTTGAGTGGTATGGTTTAGGTTAACATGTTAACATTAAAAAAAAAAGAGAGAGAGAAAAAACAGTAATCTCGACATTTATAACAGTTTTGATTAATTAAGAATATGAACCAATTCTTTACTTACACGCTTATAAGCTTTTGTAACTTATGGTTCTCAGACCTTAAGTTAACCCAATCAGGGATCTAGATTTTATCCTCCCTTTAGCATGGGAACTCTGATATTGACATCTTTCCTTTTGTAGGCAGTAGGGCTTTCAGTGGAAATGTGTAATGCTAGCAAATGTGTTAGATTTACTCTTTATGACTGACTTATTTTTTGTACACTGGATAAAGTGTTTCAGAATAAGGAGTTGAAAACCCATCTATGTGAAATTAATGCCAAGACAATTGATTTTCAGTTTTTACTATTTCACTGATGAATGTCTAGGTTAGTGGTGTAAACTTGTTGGCTATTAGAATATTTTTATGAAGTGAGTAACATTTCTTGATAAAATACTGGATTTTGAATACCTTTATAACTCTTGTTACAGATAGTAGAAGCTACCATTTGTAATATAGAAAGATTAGCATTGTACCCATGTTTACATGTTTGTACACAAACATATAGGATAATATCCATTTATCAATTGCATATCTAAATGTCAGTAAGGCCATTAAAATGAAAAGTCATGTAGTAAAGAATAATAGCAAGCATTTTTACCACAGTAATTCATAACCCCATAACAATTAGAAGCTATGTTAGGTGTGTGGTTTTTCATAAAGATGACAATGTTATCTGTCCACTTGAAAAATGCTGAGAATTTCTACAAGTCCCTTTTAACCTTGTTTCCTAAAATATGTATGGCACAGCCAAAAGTGTAGATAGTAGGCTCTTCATTTTTCACTTGAGTGACTGATTGTACACAAAGCCTGGTGTATGGTTCAGTATGGTATTGAGAAATTCCATCATAATTAGGTTTTTACCAGTAATTAAAACTTCATGATAGCTTCAAGAGTCAGATGGTAGAAAGCTTCCAAGCACTAATATCTTGTATTATTAAAAGCTCTAGGGTGGTGATAATCTTAATGATAAGTACAGTTTATCCCAATGCTGCTGGGGAAATGTAATTTTCATTTTACTTTTGTTTTCTGAAATGTCTTGACATCTAGATGGCCCAAAGGGCTTAGCCACCGAGGAGTTCGTACACCTGGTGGCCTTACTTGATTTCACGTCTTCTTGAGTTTTCAGACCGACCTACCCCCCCCCCCCCTCTCTCTCTCTCTCTCTCTCTCTCTCTCTCTCTCTCTCTCTCTCTCTCTCTCTCTCTCTCCCTCTCCCTCTCCCTCTCCCTCCCTCCCTCCCTCCCTCCTCCCTCCCTCCCTCCCTCCCTCCCTCTCCTCTCTCTCTCTCTCTCTCTCTCTCTCTCTCCTCCCTCTCTCTCTCTCTCCTCTCTCTCTCTCCTCTCTTCCTCCTACTCTCCCCTCCTCCCCTCTCCCACTTCCTCCCTCCCCCCCTGCCACTTCCTCCCTCCTTCCCTCTCTCATATATGCTATTAATATTGTTATTATTATTATTATTGACATTATGGTAATTATAATGTTATTAACATAAGTAATAGCAGTAAAGATAAAAATATTTACAAAAATCAAGGAACAGACCAAACAGGTGAGATAGGCAGAACTAGTAATTGACTCCTTGGTGACTAAGCATTTGTGGAGCCATCTATGTGAAAAGACAGTTAATCAACTAAACTCTCAGTGGCAATGACACTACGAACATGCCATCCCCTTGGCTCTGGGTGATGTGTGTTGGGGGATGTTTTTTATTTAATCCCAAGTGATGGTTATTATGATTTACATTTTTTCCAGCTTATAAGCGTGTTAATTGAATAAATTTGTTAATTCACTGAGTGGAAGTGAAAACAATAATATTACTTTTATCATATAATTTATGTTTTGTTTATATGTTATGATTGTCCATTGTGAATTTCTAACCAGCCTTCATGTTTTTGTACAGAGTTGTTATATATTTGTATATATTCATGGTGATTGAGATATTTCTTGATTCATAAGTTAAAAAAAAAAAAAAATTATCAGCAAACATTTCCGTAATGATGTTTTTTTTTTTTTGTTTTTTTTTTATTTACCTTACATATTTTGTCGATGAGAAACTATGTAAAATGTTTTATTTAGCATTGCTACATTACCAATTTCTCCACAGGGAGGCCCAAAACAAATTATCATTCTCAGATTTTTTTCATTTATTTAAATCACTTGTTGCAAAGTTGCCCAAAAAAGGAGAGGGATTGAAGTTTTTTTACTTCTATATTTATTTTGTTTGGTTCTTTACCTTTTCCACTTCTTTGATTGCATTTTCTTCTCTCTGTCTCTTGTCTCTTTTCTTTTATCACATTCTATAAAATTGATCACCCAGGAAATCCAGAGAAAGACATGTGAAGTGGGAGGAAATGCTGAATGCTTTCATTAGTTGCTGCTGCTTTATGCTGTTGGAGCTGAGCATTAATTAGTTTGGAAAACTGACTTTGGAATAGTTTGATAGCTGTAATAATCATCATACTAAAGAAGTAGAAAATTCCTTTTGTACATGTGCACTTCCTGCAGATGTCTTGACCTTCTCAATAAACACATTTGGAACTGAAATATTCTTGATGATGATAAAAGACATTATCAATAATAATAACTAACCAAAAAAATAATAGGAAACTAAGAATAATAATAAGATACCATTACCTTAACGTTCCATTTCTTCCTGAGGTGGATTGTCTCATGAGTCAAAGTACTCTACTGTTATAGCATTTCAGTGTAGATTTCAGTAGTACATTTTAAGTGTGCATATGCCTTTGTCTGATCCTTCCTTGCTATCTGTCCCCGGCTGCTGTTCTTTAGTTTATAATTAGATAGGTTGCATGGTTTCTTTATTTGTAATTAGTATTGTTTTTGTTTTATTTATTTATTCATTGATTTTTTAAATTTCAGTTTGGTCTGAACTAAGCTGTGATTGTCTTTTGGCCTCTTGCATGATTAGATATGTAGACATTTGCAGGGTGTACTTGCTCTGGAGGGGAACACATGTATACCTCAGCTTGTACTGACAGTTACTGTCTTTTTTAATGTCTTTCAGTGCAGATGCTTTTCTCAGAAAGAAAGGGCAACAGCTGGAAAGAGAGATAATTGATACCGTGAATGATAGTATTTTTGTGTAACTGAGACTGCATTCTTAAGAAATGCTTCAAACATTTGATAATTGTCCATGTTTCTGAATTTGTACAGTTCCAGCTTTACAGAACCAAAATATATGATGCTTCAGAACTGTAAAATGACACCATAATGGTGACTTGATTTCAAGAAGTGGTTGATTTGCTTGGAATAAAATTTAACTTTCCTTCAGGTATGATTGTTGAAAAATGGACTGTAGCTAGATATAGTGTGTTTTGTTTTTGGTTGTTTGGTTTCCATTGCCAGGTGGTTATGGACAGGTGAAAAGGTTTTGAGCAATGTCTACACTTCAGAAACTAAATGTTTTGCTCTATTGCTCAGGTAATTAAATTTTAGGCCCTGTCCTTTGTTGTCACTGAAACAGTAGAATTACCAATAATATGACCCTGTGGATGTAGTATTTTGATTTTTTGTTTTATTTTATTTTATTTATTCATTTACATATTTATTTCTTATTAATTATATGTATTTGTTTATTTGTTTTTGTTTTTATTTACTGAGAGCAGCTGTCAGGTTAGGCCGATGTTGTTAACTGTGGAAACAATCAACCTTCTCCTTTCATGATATGATTATTGTGTTATGGGCTCTCCCTCTTAGATGGATCAGGTCAATATAGGTCGCCGTGTTCTCGATGACCTCATTTTTCTCTCCCCTCTGCAGGAAGAGGAGGAGGAGGTATCGCGACTATACACTGGTTGCATCCTCGCTTAAAACACCTACCTACCACCTAAGAGCTCCTCCTGCAGTCGTAAGTAGCGTTAGGAAGTTGCTCCCATGTCCCAGCTTGCTAGCCATAGGGCTGCCTACGAGATGCTTTTTCCTGTAACGCTAATGATGATGATGATGATCATTCTCTCTCAATCTCGACCCCAGTGTGAATAAGGGGGTTAGAGCCAGGTAGAGACACTGTGTGATCTGACAGCTGCTTTTAGGATTTTCTTTGATTTTTATTCACTAAGGCCAGAGCAGCTCGACCACAATTTTTTTTTCTTTTCCTTTCTTTTTCACATCATTGTCAGATGATGGCAAGTGCAGACTGTATTGCTTGTGTGATATGTTGACTTGCAACTCTGACATTTATGTGAAAGACATAGAAGAGATTCCTTTTAAGAATTCAAAACACAGAAAAAGGAACAGGTCTTGCTGGAAAAAACCTTGTTGAATAAAACGTGTCTTTTAAGTAGCTGACAGGGTGAGGTAACTTATGAAAAAACGAATCCCCCAATAAGCCCAAACCTGAAAGAACAGGTTTTGTTCCTTCCTGACTGACCCCGCCCACTGTGTTTTCCCTTACAGAGAAGTGCGGACGGATCATCCCCTGAGAAGTGCAGCATCATGTGAGTGGCAAGGCGACGATGGTTAGCCCTAGGTTGCCTGATGCCTAATTGGCTCCCACCCAGTTTTACGTACAAAATGACCTCCATCCCTCTGAGCCGCACGCTTCCTGTATCAGGATGGTTTTGCTGAGTTTTGAAATAAAAAAGGGGCCTGAGTTCTTTTGATTTTTTTTTTTCTTTTTTTTTTTTAAGTGATGTGCAAGAGTCCATATAATTGCATGTTTATCTTATTTTTCTTTTTGATTATATAGTAATTTATGTGAAAAATGCTGCAAGAAGTAAGATATATATATACATATATATATAAATATATATTTATAGATGTATTGTAAACACATTTGAGTAGGTATCATCTCCGTATCTATGTTTATACTGTACATTGAACATGAAAATTTGATTGGCTGTTGCATTGTCAAAGGAAGTGATGTGGTTTTGAGAGGACTAGGAAACAAAGGCCAGTTATGAAATTGCTTGTTACTTAAAGACATTAGTGCTGAGCATCAGAAGCTGGATGGGGTCACCAAGAGAAAGTGCTGATAGAGAACTTTTTTGTGTCGTAAAGGGATCTCACATTTTAAGAGGAGTAAATCACAAGCCTTTCATGGGGCATGGGATGATTTGGTCCTGTGCCAGAATACAAAGGAGAATTTTGTTAGAAGGATTCATTTGTTTTAACACAAAAAAAAGGTAAAATGATAAAAACAAACAGGAAAAAATGAACAAACCAGAATTTTTATGTTGGCCTGAATTGGGTAGGTAAGTATATACCCCTTGCTGTATGGAGTACATGCCGGTTCTCAAAAAGGGGATCGGTGTTCGCTTACATATATATAATTTTTTTGTTTTGTTTTTCTTTCATTTTAGATTTTTTTTTTCTCCTTTTTTTTTTTTCTTTTGGTTGCCTAATGATAAAACCAAACTTTTATGGTGGTTTGTATGACGAGGTCAGAGAGTTTTGCTTCATGTGCTTATTCTTCTTGGATATTAATAAAATCTTTAAAAAAGCTTAAAAAAAAAAAAAAAAGACTTAACATTTTCGAAGTGCAAGCATACTAAGTATTATAAGTAAGGAGAGAACAGTGTTAATTTACCTGTTAAGGAGGAGAGGCCTGTCATTTTTGGGAAGGGAATATAAGGTGGGAAAGGAAGAGTTCACCAGAGGAAGCAAAACACCACACACTGTGAGGAAATTTTCACTCACACAAGGGTTGTACTTCTCGACTTTTCAGTTACTGATGTTATTATAATTGTTCGCTATTTATTTTTTTCATTATTCATTGTATCATTGATACAGAAGGAAATGAAATTTTGCCAACAATTGGGTTTTATCATATTTGTTTAATGATTGATATCAATAATTGTTTTCAATTTTCTAAGTATATTTAAAAGATTAGTCATGTTTTATTGATTTGTGCCAATGGAAATCAGTGAGTCAAAGAACTTTTTATGTCCAATTAAAAATAAGAAAGAGAGAGAGAGAGAGAGATGTGTATGTGCTATTCTCTCTCACAAATGTTCACTGCCATTTTGTTTCCTAAATGTAAGTGGTGGCAGCTTTGTGTAGCTGACACTTGTTAAGGATACCTTGTAGGGGTTAACTGTATTGCTTTTGTTTTCTGTATCAGTCTTTTTTGTTTTTTGATTTATATTTTTATTTGCCTCCCCACACTACTTCAGGTCTATTTATATCACGTTACGTCTTTGCTGAAGGCTAAGCCCAATGATTCCTATTGTAATTAAGATGTGGTTGTTTCTAATAGGGTTTTATTTTTTATTTCTTCAGCTATAAAGTAGGATGATTACCCCAGTCCCCTCCCTTTACACACACATATATACAAAAGGGAAAGGATTTGTAGGATTTTTTTTTTTTTTTTTTGATTGATTGATTATATGTTCAAGAAATGGGAAGAAAGTATTAGAAGAAAAGAGAGGGGGGGAAAAAAAATGATTTTTAGATTATTTTTAAGTTTGTGATGACCAGATTCTGCTGACCTAAACCTTGGACTGTGTGACCAATCAGAAAACTTGCAAATTTGTGGACACAAAACAAGGCTTAGGGAAGTTGATGGCCTCTTTAACATTGTAATGAAGGCTAACACTCGTTTGCACGCTTATCTCAGCACACTGCTGCTGCAACCTCTATGTAAGGGGATAGAAGGCCAGGCATATTTCACGATCCTTATGGTAAAGGAAGTTATTGTTATTATTATTTCTCTTTATATCCCCAATCTCTTTTTGTTTTCTTTCTCCCCATTGCCAATAGCACTATACAAATCTTATTTTATGTTGATGTTAGTATCGTTCTACTCCTTACATGGATTGCAGCAGCTTGTAAGTTTTACAGAGGAAAAATTCTTTTTATGTTTGTTAGCCCAGAGAAATAAAAATGAATATATATGTATATTTTCATGAATCCCACTATCAGAAATGTAAAAAAAAAAAAAAAAAAAATATATGGCACTTGAGGTATGCTGTAGGAATTATTCCCACATATTCCCTCAAGAAAATTATATATTGTAAAAAGAGTGAAGAAAGACATGTCTCATAAGGCTGAAGAAACAAAGATCTTTTATTGAAGAGAAAAAAGTATATCAGTTGTGTAACCTTTGATCAACCTGGCTTTGTAGCGTCCAAAGTGGTTCTAGTAGTGTGCCTTCAGTGGATATTCTAAAAAAGAAAAAGAAAAAAAAAGAAAGCTCTTAAAAAGAAAGAAAAGATATGTAATGTATAATGTTAAAAATTGTCTTTTAAGAGTATGGATTTACTTTAATAAAAGTTAATAGATTCAGATGTTTTTTTGTTGTTGTTGTAGACCTATGGCAATATTTGTAGAATTCAGAAGGTAAAAGCTGTGCATGTGAGAATTGTTTGAACATGTATGAGTATGTGCATTATACATACACATAGATTGAGTGAAGTATTATGCAAATATTTCAAGTATTTCTGGTCAGTTCAATTTACTTACTTACACTTAAAGATCTTCAATGACATAAATAATTTATTTATTATTTTTATCATTATTATTAATATTTTATTTTATTTATTTTTTAAACCTAGATTTATTTAGTCATTAAAAATTGCTATTAGAATATATGAAAATATTTTTTTATATTCCAAAACACAGAAGAGAAGCAGATATACAAAGGAATATTTCAATATCTAGACTAAAGTGAAGAGAAATAGAACATTTAAAAAGCAAGGTTTGGGCAGAAGGCGGGTAATTATAAAAGATATTTTGGCGTTCCACTCTT
>NC_051411.1:11982368-11997768 GCF_015228065.2 Penaeus monodon
AAATAAAAAAAAATTTAATTTTCCATTCATTTAATTATAAGTAAACTTGTTTCTGTTCTCGTTCTTGTCTTAGCAATTAAAAACAAAATTAAAAAATAAATAAATAAAATATAAAACAAAATAAAAAAAACTCAAAAAGTAATAAAACCAATAAAAATCATTTGTTAGAATTAAGCCTAGTTATATTTATTTATTGTTACCACAACTCACCACATCTTTCTCCTTATTAATCTAGTTTAAGACATAAATACAAAAATCAATAAAAACATAAAACGTAAAAATAGAAAAAAAAGTACATAAACCAAAATAAATAAATATATATAACGATATATATATATTTATTTATTACAAAAAAAAGAGGCATTTACTTCGATAACACAATAACGTAACCATAGCCACTTCTTCTCACCAATAGCAAATAAATAAAATCAACCACTCACCTCCCCCCCCTCGAAACTCCAGACATGAAAGGGAGAAATATGAATGCAATGTATCTACCATGCAAGGGGTTCTCGCCCCCTACTTTTCCAATCTCTAACTTCCTTAAATTTTACCACTTTACCTTCTCTCCCCCCCCTTCGATTTCTTCACCTCTTTACTTCATTATTTATGCATTATGCATTATTATCTGGATCAACCATATAAGGATACAAAAACAGAGAAATAGATTGCGAGGTCTTTTCTTTATTATACTGAAACAAAAGCGTACTGTAATCATTGTATGTGTGTGTGTGTGTGTGTGTGTGTGTGTGCGTGTGCGTGTGCGTGTGCGTGTGCGTGTGCGTGTGCGTGTGCGTGTGCGTGTGCGTGTGCGTGTGCGTGTGCGTGTGCGTGTTCGTGTGCGTGTGCGTGTTGCAGTCATCTGCATATGTCTGTACTTATATGCATGGGCATCGGTCGTGGACACTAAATGTTGTAGGGGTTGGGCATTACCACTGCACATAATGAGAGCACTAAACACCCCGTCAAGGATATAAATATATTGCAGACTTTTTCAAAAATATTATGTTTATAAAATACCTGGCATTTTGTACCTTCTAGCTGCGTCCTCTCCGAAGCAAATCTCATCAGGAGATCGCACCTCCTTCGCGATCGGCGCCCAGCTTGCCCGCTGCATGAAGGCGTCGCCGCACAGTCCACACACTGCAGGGCAGCTTCAGCTCCTTGGTCAGCTTCACGGCCGGGGTCAGTGGCCTTTCGAGAGCACGCTCCACAATGGCCCTGTTCTGCTTATGGCTGGTGACTTGGGGCCGTCCGCAGCGGTGCTTCGTCTTGAGCGATCCCTCTTGCCTCCAGCGCTTTATCCACTTGTGAACGGTGGTTCGGTGCACGCCGAGCTGTCGCGAAATCTCGACTTTGGACTTGCCTGCCTCCCAAAGCCCAATGATCCGGCCGCGGTCACTGACCACGCTGAGCGCACTGGCGCGGCTGTCAGTCATCTCGAAGATTTTGTAAAATGAAAATGTCAAAATAATGTAATGGGACGGTACAGATTTCTGTGTTTATATATCCAAAACACACACACACACCACACACACACACACACACACACACAACCCCACACACACACACACACACACACACACACACACACACACACACACACACACACACACACATGCCTGAAGAAGCCATGGGAGGGAGGGAAAGAGGGAGAGGAAAGGAGGAAGAAAGAGAGAGAGAGAGGAAGGGGGAGGCTGAGATAGGAAGGGGAGAGGAGGGAGGAAGAGAGAGAGGGAGGTGAAGAGCAAGGAAGGGATGAGAGACAGAGAGAAGGGGGTATGGTGAGAAAGAATGAGAGGCAGAAGAAAGGAAGCTGGGAGGAAGGTAGGGAGCGGGGGACAGGGAAAGGATGGGAGAGAGAAGGTAGGGAGGTAGAAAGAGGAATGGAGGGACATAGAGAAAGGGAGTGTAAGATGTTCTAATTTGTTACTATAAAACACCAGTACTAGACTAATAGAATTAACGACAAAGTTGTCCGAGCAGCTTAATCATTACTGATTAGGAGTACGACACTGATAAACATGTGAATAGAACTATGAGTAGCGTTAAGCGGTGGTGTGTCGGAAAACCTGCCCAGGGGCCTCGGCTGAATGGCAGAGGATCGCTATCTGCCTGGGTTCTCTGAGTCAGGACACAGGTCAACGCGGGCAAGAGCCACTTGGGTCATCTCGCCTGACGCCAGTTTGGAGCCATACTTAAAAATCAATGTATATGCTGAGTGCTCACTAAGTGGAAAGAGAGGAAGGAAGAGCGGGAGAATGGGAGAGGGAAAGATAAGAATGGAGGAAGATAGAAGGGGGAAGGGAGAGAGAAGAGAGAGGAAAGGAAGGAGAGGACGTAAGAGAGGGAGAGAGAGAGAGAGACAGGAAAGGAGGGAGTGAGCAGCAGCGTACCTCTATCAAGAAATCATACAATCGGCTAAGATAATATACCCATAACATGTAAGCAACTTCCATGAGAACCAGAAGAAAGTTATTAATAAACGAGTAGGGACACTAGCCTAAGCTCTAGCCCTACACTTACGAACACAAATACTTGGTAAGGACTCACACCGACTTGAACTAGAGGTGCCGATCAGAACGAATGACTTCTAATAATTTCCTTCTTTGAATAGTGCTGCACCAGCGCGTTACAAATCGCTACAGCTTTTGTTGATTTAGCATTTGCACAGCGCTTAAACCAAGCATTCTTTCTTTTTCTAAAGTAATGCTGTAGTATATTACCAAAATTTTGGCTCTGTCCTTTGCCAAACGTTTTATTAATAATTACTTTGGAAAATTTGAATTGCTTTATTTCTGATTTATAAAAGATGTCATGTGACCTACTTTTATCGTGGACATTTAGAAGTGCACTCCTCTAACAAGTGCAACAAGCATTGACGTCATTCATCCGACTTTTTGCATCAAATTTCGTGTTTTTGAAACAGTGAGTGACACCAGCATACATTTTTTGGTAACGATTATTGGTAAATAGTTGCACTTACCCATAATGCTAGTTTAAAAGGCGTTACAATGAACCACATCTTCAGAATTAGCTTTGAGCTTGTAACCGTTCCGTACGATACATTTCACGAAGTACGCTGCTCTAACAAAAAAGATGATAATTTCCATCTCCTGTAGACGTGACTGAGTTTACCAAAGCATGATCTTTGGCCAAGGATCCGGCATTTGAAACCGATACACACTGCACCAACGTAAACAGTTCACTTGATCTGCAGTTTGAGTGAATCGCTGAAGAAAGAAAGAAAGAAAAAAAAAAAAAAAAAAAAAAGCACAGAGAATCGAACGGAAACATTTTGAATTCTGCAATTTTTTGGTGAATTTCTAATAAAGAACACACACAATCAATGATGTTTTTGTAACGGAATAAAAGTAACATTCTAAGAAAATGCCCGGTAGCATAGGAGTACGTGGAAAAAAAAATTACTAGGTCTCCCACCTTGAATATCTGACGAAATGTAGCACTGATACCTACAAAACAGCAAAAAATAAAGAAATCTGAAAAAAATGAGCAGAGCACTCTACAGGGTTTTAAGCTTCACTAAATATTCCTAAGAAGACTGGATATTTCCCTTTCTGACACATTTTAGTAACATTCCACATATATGAAAAAGCTTTACTGACTGGTCTAACACATTTGGTAATATTAGTTATGTAAGCAAAATCGAAAAGAATAACAAATATCACTCATATAGATCCATACTCGTCCCGCCTGCGGCCCGGCAGGCGCCAATCCACCATGAAGCTTGTGGGGCAAAGCCCTCGGGAACCCCACAGGCGGATGGGCGGTCCCACAGTGACCACCCGAGACTTAACCTCTGGCGTGCTTTCCGGGTAGGTGCTTGGAACATCCAGTCCTTGCGGCAGGATGAGCGGTTACCTCTGCTATCGCGGGAATTGAGGCGAGGTGAGAAGACCTGGTAGCAGCACGATCAGTGTGGGTGGGTACACCTATTACTGGTCGGGCCGCAGCGATGGTCACCACCTCCAGGGTGTAGCCATAGCCATCTCCAGCCGACTTCAGCCCTCGGTAGTTGAGGTGACACCGCTTGATGAGCGTACTATGGCAATGAGACTGAAGCATACTTTTGGCTTCATGTCTCTTATTGCTGTATACGCCCCTACCGATGTATGTAAAATTGATGTGAAAGGGGCGCTCTACGCCAAATTCGCATCTGTGGCAGACAATTGCCCCCGGCGAGATATTCGCATTGTTCTGGGCGACTTCAATGCGGTATCCGGCTGTGACCGAGCTGGCTATGAGATGTCTGTCGGCCCCAATGGCTCGAGAGCTGATCCCAGCAGCGAGAATAGCCTCCTTCTTCGGGACTTTGCTAGGTCCCAGAAAATGAGGATCTCTGGCTCCTGGTACCAGCGCTCCAACCCGCATCACTGGACATGGTACAGCGATACGGGTTCAGTGGCCAAGGAGATCGACCACATTCTTGTTAGCACGTGATGGAGGATCCTCCAGAACTGCAGGGTTTACCGGAGTGCCGAGTTCTGTGGCACTGACCATAGGCTGGTTGTGGCCACCCTGCTGCTCCACTTCAAAACTCCCCGTCCCTCCAGTGGCCACCCTAAGGTGTTTTACCTGGACAGACTAAGGGAGGAGGAGTGTGCCCGTGGGTTCACCATGGCAGTCTCTGACCGATTCACAGAACTCGACAACCTGATGGACCCAGTTCCTCTGGAGACAGAGGCCACTGAAGCATGTCGCAAGGCTCGTCTGAATGGTAATCAAGTCTTGCATCGCTCCATGGTGCAAAGGGCTCGGACATTGCTGAGAAGGGACAAGGAACAGTTCATCAGGAATCTTGCTGAGGCGGTTGAAGGCCATTTCTTGGTAAATGACCTTCGCCCTGTCTACCAAGCCCTGAGAAAGCTGAACCCTAAGCCCTCCTCACAGATGACTGCAATCCGATCAGCAGATGGACGGATCATCTCAGATCATGTTGGGGTGCGTGCACGTTGGGCTGAGTATTTTGAGCAGTTGTATCTGGTGGACCCTCCAACAGTTAGCTTGGAAGCAAGCGATGTCAAAGTGCCTGTGCCGGACCCACCCATCAGCGAGGAACCTCCTACCCTAACAGAGGTTGGGATAGTGATTTCCAAGCTGAAGAGTGGGAAAGCAGCAGGCATATATGATATCCCTGCTGAACTGCTAAAGGTGAACCTATGGCTCGAGATCTGCATACAGCTCTAACTGCCATCTAGCAGTCTGGTACCATTCCCCTGACCTGCTGAGGGGCATGGTCATCCCTCTCTGGAAGGGGAAAAGGGATCGTTGGGATTGTAGTAACTACCGTGGTATTACACTGCTTAGCATACCAGGCAAGGTTCTCGCCCACATTCTTCTGAAACGGATCCACAACCACCTACTGAGGCATCAGAGACTGGAGCAGTCTGGACTTACTTCTGGCAAGTCCACGATAGACCGTATACTAGCGTTTCGAGTAATTGTGGAACGCCGTCGTGAGTTTGGCCATGGGTTGCTTGCAACCTACATTGACCTCAAAAAGACGTTTGACTCGGTGCATCGGGAATCACTATGGGAGATCCTGAGACTCAGGGGAATTCCGACACAGATTATTGAGCTAATAGCAAGCCTTTATACTGGTACTGAAAGTGCTGTAAAGTGTGGTGGGGGTCTGTCAAACTTCTTCCCTGTTAATGTAGGGGTGAGGCAAGGCTGTGTCCTTGCACCAACACTTTTCAACACCTATATGGACTGCATAATGGGCAGAGCTACTAGCCAAAGTCAGTGTGGAGCAACACTAGGCAATATCAAGGTCTCAGACCTTGACTTTGCCAACGATGTTGCTATCCTATGTGAGTCCTTGGAGTCACTGGTGGCGGCTCTTGATGCATTTAGCAATGAGGCGAAGCCTCTAGGCCTAGAGATCTCCTGGACCAAGACCAAGATTCAGGACTTTGGGGGGCCAGTTAGGGGAACCTGTTCAGTTGATCCATGCTTGCAGCGAGGACGTTGAAGTTACAGAGAGTTTTACATACCTTGGTAGCATAGTCCATATCTCTGGGCTGTCAGACCAAGAAGTCAATAGATGGACTGGTCTGGCAACAGGAGCCATGAACTCGATCAACAAGAGCTTTTGGAGATGTCGGTACCTATGCAGATGGACCAAGCTGCGTGTCTTCAAGGCCTTGATACTGACAGTTTTGCGGTATGGAAGCGAAACCTGGACGCTATCCAGTGTCTTGGAGTCTCGTCTTGATGCCTTTTGTAACATGGGGTACAGTTGGCAGGACCATGTGTCCAACCGGCGGTTACACTGTGAGACTGGCATGGGACCTGTTACTTGCATAATCCGAGATCGCCAACTCAGGGTATATGGGCACCTAGCTCATCTCCCTGTGGGCAACCCTCCCCATCAGGTTGTCTCTCTGCGAGACAACCTTGGGTGAAGGAGGCCTGTAGGATGACCCAGGAGGTCATGGCTTGGGCAGCTCAATGAGACCTGTCGCGAGGAATAAGAGATGGGCCGTGGGTCTGGCTGGAGACTCGCCTCGAGGGATCCTCGTAGCTGGAAGCGAAGGGTGGATGCGGCCATGCGCCCCTGTCGGTGTTAGCCCCTTGATGATGATGATGATGTTCATTCCAGAGGAACATGTGTTTGGTTGGCATAATAATAGTCATAAAAATAATAATTACAATATTCATAATCATGACCATGATAATAATGATAATAACAATATTCATAATTGTGACCATGATAATAATAACTATAACAATCATAATAATATCAATAATCATCATCATCATCATAATAATAATAATAAAAAAAAAATAATAATGACAACAACAATAATCATAGCAATAACAACAATAATTATAATAATAATAACAACAACAACAATAATAATATTAACAATAATTATATTGTTAATAATAAAGTAATAATGATAATAATGATACAGTTATCAACATATTCTATCTAGTCATTGCCATTCAGTTCTCCCCCTGGGTTTATACCTTCCTTTCCCTTCCTCTACTCTGTCTTGTTGCCTCCCTATCCCTCCCCCTTACCATCTTTATTATATTTTCAGCACAATAAACTCTGCATCATCTATGGACATGCAGAAGCATAGTCCAAACTATGACTGGTGGTAGATTTGCAAATGAAGAGGAAACTATCTCAATCCTGGTAAATACATTGTAGGTTGCTTCTAGCTAACAGGCAACTCTTCATGAGAAGAGGAGCAAACTAGGTGGAAGAAGTATTTACTCTCTCCAATTACTCTGTAACTGGGACAGTGCTGATAGAATTCCTTGTGAGGTAGACTGATAGGGACTATCTCTGAATTTTGTAATGCCAAAACCCAAATTATCCTACCAAACTCTTCCCCTATCTTATGTACAGAAACCTGTCAGCCTGAAGCAACCTAGGGCACATAAAACAGGGCTGAAGTAGGTTTGAAAACAGTATGTTTTACAGTAAAAAAAATTTGATCATCATCCTTGCCATTTAATTTCTTCTTTAATTGCAGAAAAGCCTTTTTTAATCATCATTATATTAAATCAATATTTTTCCCCGTTGTCAAATTTGGTTTCTGGTAAATACAAAATTAATTTTACTTTAAATTAATACAGAAACCCTAAACTAAATTTTTTTACAAAAAAAATTAGATGAGAACAAAAAAAATTATGTGTAGTTCTTCGAAAAAATTAAAAAAAAAATATGGAATTTAAAATGGGCACCCTCTAAAAACATTTGCTTTTTTTTGGCAAAAACTTTGTTCCAGTTTTTGCTACAGAAACTTCCCAAAACCCCTTTAACGATTCCCCATGTGCACCCCTCTCCCTGCAAGACAATACATTTTGCCTTTTTAAAATTTCGACAATGAAAAAGGGGGAAGAACTAAATTATGGGTTTCCCGGGAAAAGAAAAAATAAAACTGACATAGTTTTTTTAATTTTCATACCCGGCCTAACATTATTAAAATTAGCAAAATAAGTTTCCACAAAAATGAACCCCTAAAAAATTCATATTTAACGGGGTAGGGGTATACCCTTTTTTTTCATTTCAAGGAGCCTAATAAAAGTTGAGATGCGGGTTTTAAATCTCCAAAACAAAAAAAATTTTTGTCATGATTTTAATTTTTTTTTTAAAAACAACTTTTAAATTAAATTTTGTTGCACCCCAAAAACTCCCCCACGTTCCTCCGGTGGGCAAGTTTGGGTGGGTTTCTTTCAAAGGTTTTTTATATCATTTCCGGTAAATTTAAACAGGAGACAAAGAGGGCTGGCACAAACCCCTTCATTCAAATTACAAAAATATTATCAAATAAATTTTAAATATATTTTTAGATTCACCCTATTCTATCTACTAATTTTCTATCCCTGTTTGTAGGTTTAAATTTAATGTTTTCTAATTGTACAGAAATTTGATTTTTTGAAATTTGGGGGATATCAAATGTTCACAAAATTCATAAAATATTCTATTTTCACGGCTTGCATATGGCTTCCCCCCTCTCCCCCTTAGTTTAGGAGGATTTAAACGGGAGGGACTACCCTTTTCTGTTTCATACCCCCTTTCCCCTTCCAAGGGTAAAAAATTTTATGAATTGAAAAATGAAAAAACTAAAAGGATAGCACTTTTGGACAGTCTTAAAATTGTACAGTGGACAAAATGCAATTTTTTAAATTTTAAAATTTTTTTTTTGCACACCCTGACATCCCAATCCTGTTTAAATTAAAAAACAGTGGTTTAATAAACAAATTTTTCTGGAATGTAAAGGGTATTTTTGCATCTTGTAACAATGGAAAACTTTGTTTCTCACATGCCCCAAAAAAGGAAAATTTGGGGCCAACTGTTTTAATTTATGCCTTTTATAAACTATGAGAAATTCCCCAAAGAGTCAGTAAAGCCAAAAAATACACAGTTTGTTTTGTGTACCTGGAAAATTGGGGTTTTTGGGCATTGCTTTGATCTTTAAAACCCTTGTGCCACAACGAAATTTTTAAATGATTACTGGGATTTTCCAATGAAGAGAAGGACATATAAAAAGGTTTTTCCCTGCCCCCGGAAAAACCTTTTTACTTTTTTTTTAAAAAAAATTTGGGGATTTTGGCTACCCCCCTTTTTCTTTTCCTTTTCTGTCGGGAAGGTACTTTAAAAAATGGGCCCGGGCCTGAGGGGACAGGCAACCCTTTAAATTTTGGGCATTTCCTTAAAAAATTTATTTGGTAAAAAAAAATTTGGGGTTTGTACTTTGTTTTTTCCAGGGTTTTTTTTAACAAATATTTATCTCCCGGTACATTTTCTTAAAAACTAAGGGTATTCTAAAAGGGTTTTTTAAAAGTAACAGGTAAAGGACAGTATACTTCAATAAAATATTCCTGTGAAAGAAAAATGGATGAAAAAAAAACCCTTTTTTTTCAATTTCCTATCTGGGGTATTTTATATATGGAAAGGATTTCCCCCTTTTCCTAGTAAAAATTTATTTAATGAAATCAATGAGAGGAATGAAAAAATTAAAAAAATTAAACCCAAATTTAAAATTACTTACTTGGCTACACAACAAATCATTTATGCAGACCCACCGGATTTTTCCCTGAGTGTCAAAACACCAATATTTCCTTTCATCCAAAGGCTCGGGAAAAAAGTGAAAGGATTTGAATTTTTTTAAAAAAAAAAATTTTATGGTAATAATAGATCAATATTTTCATTAACAATAAATAAACAGAACACTTGATGCAATCTAGAAAAGCAGCCCCTTTTAAATCTTTGCCAAGACCCTTTTAGCTTTGATATATTACAGCGAGCTTACCATCCTTAACTTAAATGAAACCCGGGTAGAAATTTTCACTATCAAAATTTACCCGGGAAACACCCACTACCCGAAGGACGGGAAAGGTGGTTGAAAATGTAACAAAAAACATGAAAGTCAATTCTGAGAGATTCTGACGTGTTTTGTCTTTCACTTTTCCATGTTTGTGATCAAATGTAGGGTTTAAAAAATGGATTCAAATAACCAGACATTCAGGGTAATAAAACTAATAATGACCAAAACAAGGAATTAATAAAATTTTCCATAGGGGCTATTGAAGTCTGTGGGTGTGAATACTATATTTAAAACAAACACCAATAAATGGACCCAAAGTAAACGGGGGTTTTGGGGAAAAAATATAGAGCCTTTTTAATGATATAAAAAATAAAAATATCTTTAAAATTTAAAAATTTGTTCATTTTTGTTAACCCCTTTCATGTTTTATATCAATTTCCTTTTTCACAAGAAAAAGGCTATTATTTGCTTATTAGGTTAATAGCCACTACAATTATATTATTATTATATATAATATATATATATATTTATATTTTATTAATAATATATTTATATTTTAAATATATATATTATATATATATATATAAAATATACTATAATTATAAAAATTATATCGATTGCCTACCCTAGCCACTGGGGGGTGGCCAAGCCCCCCCCAAGCCCGGGGCTGGCCCCAAGCCCGGGAAAATAAAATGAGAGAATGTTTATTTTAAAAAAGGTAAACAGGGGCACTTTTCCGTGGAAAGGAAATGGGGACCCAAACCATCTTTCTCACCCCAAGAGCACCCAAAACAGGAAAAATACAATTAAGTATCATGCTTTTGACCACGGCGGCTCAGACAATTCCCCCTCCCGGAAAAAGGGAAAGAAGATTTGGAATTTTATGTTTTATTATTTAAAAATTTATATAATATTATAATATATATATTTTAATATTTATTATATATTATATATATATATAAACCCAAAAAATTTCTTTTTTAATAAATTTTTTACTTGAAAAATTTTTTACAGCTTGCCGGATATTTTATCCCCCCCATTATCTACAATGAAAATTTTTTCACTAATACAAAATTTTAATTTGGGCTGTAAGAAAACAGAAAGAAAAAAAAAGAAAAAAAAAGGAAAGAAATAAAAAGGGAAAAAAAAGAAAAAAAAGGGAAAAGAAATAAAAAAAAAAAAGAGAAACAGCCCCTTCATGCTTACCTATTTCCCCAGTGAAACTGCCTCCCTTTTAATTTTTTAAAAAAATTTAAACATTCCCCATTTCTTGGTGCATTTTGGTTTGCTTAAAGGGCCCACTTTAAATGTGTTCTAACTGCACATAATTTTAAAAGGGAAATTTCAAAAACATATGGGTTATCAGTACCTGTTATAAAAAAAAAGCAAAATCGGGGTTATTTTTGGGTCTATCTAGTTTCCCAAAAGACAGATGGCCAAAGCCTGGGAAAAAGCAAGTGTCCTCTACAAAAAACTAGATAAGGGTAATTGAACGCTGGAATTAATTAAAAAAATTGTGGAAAAAAAAAGAGACCAAAAGGGGGCCGATTATATCAATATGAAAAAATACAAAAAAATTAGCTATTATATTTTCATAAAAAATAACACAGCAATAAAAAAAAATTTTAAACTTATAATATTTAAAACTATATTTTATATTCCTATGAAAAAAAGCTATCTCATTTTATTTAACCCCGTATATTTTTTTAAAAAGAACTTTTTAGGGCAGCAAGAAATTTAATTGGGTTGGGAAAATATTTTGGTTTAATTTTCAGAAAGCGTATTGAAAAACTTTATTTTCTTTTTTTTTTCTTTATTATATAGGAGAAGTTTTTAAAAATTTTTAAAAAAATTTCAAATACCAGGAAAAAAATTGCACTTTGTTGTGACTTTATCTCTAAAAACTGTATTTTTTTGAAAGATTTTTCAAACCCTAATTATCAAACAAAATCCCAAATAAAAAAACCAAAGAAAAATCACTTTAAAAAAAAAAGTTTATTTTAAATTCCCCTTTAAACTCTTTTGAATATTTTGCTCAAAATCATTTCATTAAAGTTTTTTTGATTTTATTTCATCAATTTTTTCCCCATACAAGGTAGTTTGAAAAAAAGGTAGCTCACACAGTTTCAAGGAGAGTTTAAGCCCAGCCTCTCTGCCATTGTTTTTGCAATTTTTTTTTCTTGGTTTCATTTTTTATAAATTTTTCACATGATTACGAACCCTTTAAAAAAGAAAAATACACTGAAAAAAAAATTACCATAAAATACACATGGGGGGGGAATGGGTCAGATAAAAGGGGGCCCGAACTAATGACATCATTGCATTTTGGGCCAAAAGAAAGTGTTTGCGGGTTTGGATATAAGTAATACAAAATTTTCTATTAATTTTTTTCAATATTTTTATTAAATTTCCCCAAGTATAACAAAATTCCCCTCCTTTCTATATGATAATGAAGATTCTTTACCATTAAAAAAAGTAAACTTAAACTCTAAGGAAAGAAGGGAAATTTTTTTTTGGAGGTTTAACAGGCTAAATGGACGGGGCTTTTAAAGGGATTTTGTACCTTGCCCCTTCGTAACTATATCCCTCCTTTTTTCCCCCCCCTAGCGAGGGTGGGTGACTCATCCACTCTTTACCTATTACCTTACCTTCCCTTTTCCCCCATTTTCCTACCTACCATCTATCCAACTCCCCCTCTTTTAATTTTTTCCCCATCCCCTTTTAGTTTTGAAATTTTTTTTCACCCCCTTTTGGGGTGGGGCTGTGTCGGGCAAAATATGGTTGCCAGAGGGGTAAATCGTCCATTCATTTCCCTTCACCCATAGTCACCAAAAAAGCCAAAATTCACTAATTTGTTTCATCAATCATTAAACTATGTTTGCCTTGGGGGAAAACTTTTTTTTATAGAGTATCAATTTTCCCTTTTTCTTGGTGTTTAGATGTGGTTTGGGGTTTTTAAAGGGCCCAAAACCCTTGGGAGTTGAAGAGTTCTGCTGAACCCGAAAAAAATTTGGGTGCATTTTTGAAAATTATTTTCAGGTAAGTGAATGTGTCATCAAACATATGCAAATTCAAATGGGTTTTTATAAATTAAAATTATATATATATATTTATTCTATATAAATATTATATAAATAAAATATATATAAAATTATTATATATATATAGAATTCATTTCAACATAAAAACACCCTAAAAGGGTGGGGGTTATATATATAATAAAATATAATATATATATTAAAATTTTTATATAATATTTAAAATATATATATATGTATATATATATATATATGTGTTTTGGGTTTTGTTTGTTTTGTGTATGTATATTTTTTAATAATTTTATATATTATTAATTTTAAAATATATAATTTTTAAAATATATATAATTGATTTTATATTAATAGTGTGTGTAGGGGTATGTATATATATAAAATATAATATATTATATTATTTTATAATATAAATAAATTTTATAAAATATGTATATAATATAATTTATATAATATTTTATTTTATATTAATTTTTATATACAACATTTTATATTAATTTTTTTTTATATTTAATTTTATATATATATATATATATAATATTAAAATATAATATATATAGATTTTATATATAATAATATATAATATATTTTAAAATTTTTATATAATATATAATATATTATTTTTAAACACCCCACCTAGAAAATGAGGTTTTAATAAAATGAATATTATATAATTAAATTATTTTTTTATTTTATTTTATATTATATATATAATATATATTATATAAAAACTCATAGATATGGGGTGTGTTTTGTATATATTTTATAATTTTATTATATATTAAAATAAATATATAATATTATTAATATATTATTTTATATAAACCCCTCAAGGGATGTGTGGGGATGTGTATATATATATATATAATATAAATATATATAATATTTTATATTTATATATATATATATAATTTTACTAATTTTTATATATTATAAATACAACCCTTTTGATATGAGTTGGGGTTTTTTTTGTATATATAAAATATAAATATATAAAATATAAAATAGTAAAAATAATTAACTATATATATTAAAATAAAATTTTATATAAAATATATTTTAATATATATATATATATTTTAATAATTTTAGTATTATATATATACATATATATTAAATATATTATTTATATAATATATATATATAATATATAAATATAAAAATTAAAACATATAAATATAAATATTAATATCATATAATTTAAAAAATTTAAAATAAAATAATAAATATATATATATATATATGGGATATATTTTATATTAAAATATATATATATTTTATTATTTAATTATATATATATATATATATATAGATATAAAAAATTAATTTTTTTTAATTTTATATATAAACAAAACATATATATGTGTATGATGTATGTTTTAAATTATATATAAAATTATATAATTATATAATAAATATATATAATAATATATTTATTATATATATATATATAAAAAAAAAAACACATTAAAATATGTGTGTTTTTTGTGTATGTTTTGTGTGTGTATATATATAAAATAATTTTAATTTTAATATATTTTTATTTATATTATAGATTTTAATATTATATACATTATATTATATATATATGTGATGTGTGTGTGTTTTATATATATATATATATAAAATAATATAATTAAAATATATATTTTAAAATATATAATTATTTATTTTATATATTTTTTATATATATGTTAAAATATGTATAACTATATACTATATTATATATATATAATAAAATAAATATTTTATATTATTTAAAATATATTCCTTTTTAAAAAATATTTATATTATATTTTATTCACACACAAACACACAAAATATAAAATTTCATTTTTTATATATATAATATATAAATCTTAATATATATATATATATTATAATATATATAAAGGAGATTAATTTTTTAGAATTTCTTATTTTTATACAATTATTTTTATATTACTAATTTTATATAATAAAAACTAATAATATATATAATATATTTATAATTTTATATATATAATATGGGTTTTATATATATATATATATAATATTTTATATTTTTATAAATTAATATTATTTATATATACCACATTAAAAAGAATTTTTTCATTGGAAAAAAAAAATATCCTTAAGTTTAAAAAGGTCTTTACTTTCACGGCAAATAATGTAAGGAAATGAAAAGAGAAAGGAAATAAGAGATTTATTTTAGGGATTTCCCTTGCCCAAAAAAATTTTAAAAGAGAACCCCAAGTATTCATAATTTGCCTTTTTAATATCCTTTTCCCTTTAATTTAAAAAAAAAACTGGGACCCAATTTTTTTTTTCTTCCTTAGCTCTTCCAGGGGTTTTTCTTTCCCCATTTTTTCTGATCTTCTTCAACATATATATAATGAATGTCTTTAATGGAAAAAAATGAGGTAATCCAATTTAAAAAATGCATCGGGGGCCAGAATCGGGGCAAAAAAAAAAGGGTACAGGAAAGCCCGGGACCCCAATCAGTGGCAACTGGGTTTTGTGCGACTGCAAACCCAAAGAGGGAAATGGAATTCAAAAGGA
>NC_051411.1:11997868-12002868 GCF_015228065.2 Penaeus monodon
GAAAAAAAGGGGGCGAGAAAAAAGGGGGGAAGGGAGGGGGGAAAAAGAGGAGAGAGGAGAGGAGAGGAAGGAGGGAGGAAAGAGAAAAGAGAGGAAAGAAAGGGGAAAAAAAACAAAAAAAGGGTTTTAATAATATAATAACATATAAATTTATTATTATATATATATAATTAATATTATATATATTATATATATATATATATATATATATATATATATATGTATAAATATAAGACAAACAAGAGCAAATCAAAAAGCCCCAAATCCGAAAAATCCAATCCCCCCCAAAAAAAAAAAAAAAAAAAAAAAATCACACTGAAAGAAAGAAAAAAAACTTCAAATAATTGGCCCCGTCTCCCCCCCCCCCTCCCCCCTCCTCCTTTCCCCTCACCTATCTTCCCAGTAATGAATTGGTTAAGAGCGTCTTTATTATCGCTTTATCGGCAAGTTTATGTTAGGTGTGAGAATCGGCGACGCCGCGGAATCCACGCGCACAAAGAAGGGCTGGGGACGAGACCTTTATTCTCTCTCTCTTCTCTCTCCTTCTCTCTCTCTCTTCTCGCTCTCTCTCTCTCGTTTTATCTCTCTCTCTCTCTCTCTTTTTATCTCTCTCTCTTTCTGTCTCCTTTTATCTCTTTTTCTCTTCTTTTTTAAATCCTTTCTTTCCTCTCCTTTTTCCTCCTCTCCTCCCTTTTTTTGTGATTTTTTTTTGTTGGTCGCGTTTATCTTTTGTACATTTTGCTTATTTATTTATCAATTTTTATTTCTTATTTATCTGTTTATTTTTATCTCTTATTATCTTATTTTTTGCTTACATAATATTCACATGATAGTATATGTCTGTGTTGACAAGAGCTAGGGATGAGATTAGGTTTCTTATTTTTGTGTTTCCCAATTTAGATTTTTAAAATATAATTTTACATAATTTTGTAAAGTTACACACATAAACAAAAAGGGGTTTTTGTTTTTTTTGGGTTTCGTTCGATATATTATATATATAATATATATAAAATATAATATAAATATTAATATAATTATTATTATAAAATTTTTTAATAATTGAAGTGAAGCGACTGGGAGCGAGGTGGTGCCCCTCAGAGGGGGAAAAGACTGGTAGCAGCACGATCAGTGTGGGTGGGTACACCTACTACTGGTCGCGCCGCAGCGAGGTATACTCCAGGGTATAGCCATAGCCTCTCTAGCCGATTTCAGCCCTCGGTAGTTGGGGGGGACACCATTTGTGAGCGTACTATGGGACGAGATGAAGCATGCTTTGGGTCATGTCTCCCTCCGGGGTATTAAAATTTATGTGAAAGAGGTGTTTCGCCCAAAACGCATCTGTGGCAGACAATTGCCCCGGCGAGAATTCGATTGTTTTTGGGGGACTTCATGCGGTATCGGCTGTGACCCAGCTGGGTATGAAATGTCTGTCGGCCCCCTGGCCGAGAGTGTCCCCGCAGCGAGAATAGCCTCCTTCTCCGGGATTGCTAGGTCCTAAAAAAATGAGGATCCTTGGGGCTGGTACCAGATAGACATGGTACAGCGATAAGGGGACAGGGCAAAGGGGATCAACACATTCTTTAGATGGGGTGGAATCCTCCCGAACTGTAGAGTTACCAGAGTCTGAGTTCTTGGGGCACTGACCATAGGGTGGTTTTTGGGACCCTAGGGGTCCACTTCAAAAAACCCGTCCCCCATGGCCACCCTAAGGTTTTACCCCGGACGATAAAAGGGGGAGGAGGTGCCCCCTGGGTTTACAAGGCAGTCTCTGACGATTCTCGAACTCAACAACCGATGGCCCAGTTTGCTCTGTGGAGTTCTTCAAGCACGAAACATTTGAAACAGCCCAGCAGTCCATTGCGTACACCGGGGGAAAGGCAAAATTTCCCAATCCCCCTGGAAAATTTAGGGCCACGAAGTGTTCGATGCTCGGCTAAATTTTTCTGCGCGTCCATGGGCATAGGGCTCGGACAGCTGAAAAGGGGCCCAAGAAACAGTTCACAGGAATCTTGTGAGTACGGTGAACCCCCTTTTTTGGAAGCGATTTTTCCATGCCTACCAAGCCTGGAAAGCTGAACTCAAGCCCCCCCTCAAGAGACTACAGTCCATCAGTGGGGACAGATCATCTCAGTTTCATTTTAGTCGTAAAACGTTGGGAGTATTTGAGCATTTGTTTTTGGTGGACCCTTCAGTTAGCTTGGATGAAAAGTGAGTCACGGGCCCTTTGCCAGCTCCACCCTCAGCGAGGAACCCCCTACCCTAACAGGTAGGAGGCAATTTCCAGTGAAAAAAAAAGGGGAAGGGAAAAAGGGGAAAAATGCAGGCAATGTATATCCCTGCTGAACTGCTAAAGGTGGGTGAACCTATGGCTCGGGCATGCTTTAATCCGATGCCATCTGGTAGTCTGGGGACCATTCCCCCTGCCCTGCTGAGGGGCGTGGTATCCCTCTCGGAAAGGGGGGAAAGGGGATCGTTTGGATTTAGAAACTACCGGGGATTCCCTCCCCAGATCCCAGGCAAAGTTCTCGCACATTCTTCTGAAACGGATCCGCAAATTATGAGGATCAGAGCCCGGAGCAGTCTGGTTTTACTCCTGGCAAGTCCCAATAGACCAATCTGCACTGGGAAATTGTGGAATGCCGTCGTGATTTTTGGTCGTGGGTTGCTTGCAACCTAATCGACCTCAAGTGGGCGTTGCTCGGTGCATCGGAATCGCTATGGAAATCAGAGACTCGGGGGAATTCGCCCAAAATTATTGGCCAAATAGCAACCCCTTTTATACTGGATGAAAGTGTTGAAAAATTTTGGTGGGGGTCTTTCAAAACTTCCCCTGTAATCAGGGGTGAGGCAAGGCGTGCCCTTGCCCCAACCTTTTCAACACCTGTATGGACTGGATAATGGGCAGGTACTAGCCGTCGTGTGGAGAAACACTAGGAAAATTAAGGTCTCCGACCTTGACTTTGCGACATGTTGCTATCCTATCTGAGCCCTTTGGAGCACTGGTGGGGGCTTTTGATGCATTTAGCAAGAGGTGAAGCCCTTAGGCCTAGAGTCCCCGGCCCAAGCCCAAGATTCGGACTTTGGGGGCCTGTGGTTGGGTCTTGATGGTTTTAAAAACAATCCCTTTCCCGGGATCAGGGGGTACTTTTGGCAGGGCCCCACTTTCCCAACGGCGGTTCACCGTGAGATGGCATAGGATTGTTTCTTTCATAATCCGGGGGCACCCAAATCGGCTATATGGGCACCAGCTTGTTCCCCGTGGAGACCCTGCATAAAGGTTTTCTCTTGCGGACAACCCCCGGGGGAAGGGGGGCGGGGGAAGACCAGGAGGGATGGGTTTGGGGAGTAACGAGACCCGTCGTGAGGAAATTTGGAGGGCCCCGGGGCCCGCCTGGAGCTCGCCCCGAGGGGGCCCATGGTGGAAGCGAAGGGGGAGCGGCCATGGCCCCCCTCGCCGTTTTGCCCCTGATGAGTGATTATATATAAAATATTATATTTTATATATATATATATAATATATATATATTATTATAAACATACACACACCACCACAACAAACACACACACACACACAAACAACCACACACACACACACCCAAAAAAAACAAACACACACCCACACACCCACACTTATATATATATATATATATATATATATAATTAATTATATTAATAGTATTAATATATATATATAATATATATATATATATAATATAACACACACACACAACACACACCAACCCCACACCCAAAATACAACACCACACACACACCACACCCCACACACACACCCCACATATATATATTATATATATATATATTATATATATATAATATAATTATATATATATATATTTAATATATATATATATATATTATATATATATATATATATTATATATTATAATATATATATTATAATATATATAATTATACTCCCTACTATTAATATACAGAAATTTATATACTTTTAAAATGCATAATAAAATACCCTAAGGATCTGTTCTTTCTCTATTCTATATATTTGTTAGAAAATATATACTTTTGCAAGATTCAATTGATGCTTCCTATATTTTGATTTTATATATTTCTCTCGACTTTATCAGTTATTTCCCTTCTAATTATTATGGTTATTATTGCTATTGCTGTTATTATCATCTTTGGTATTATTTCTCTCTGTTCTTCTCCTTCTTAGTTCTTTGTTTCCCTTTTTTTCCCTTCCTTTATTTTTTTTTGTAAATTACGTTTCTACTTTCTCTTTTTGTTTCCTTGTTTATCTCGTTCTTCTCTTTCTATTTTCATTCATCTTTATTTTCCTTCTCCTTCTCTCATTTGTATTTTTCTCTTTTTTTTTTCTTTTTTTCTTTTTTCATTCTTTCATTCTTTATTTTCATTTTCATTATTTCCCTTTTTCTTCTTCATTTTTGTTCCTTTTCCTTATCGCTTCTTTCTTCCGTGTCCTTTATTTAGCAATACCCCCGAAAAAAGAAAAAAAACAGAAATGTATTTAACACACAAAAACCACAACACACACAACATACCACACCACACACACACACACACACACAACACACACCACACACAACACAACACAACCCCCACACACACACACACACACACACACAATAAATAAATAAATATACCGATACTCACACACGAACGAACACACACATAAACATACTGATTCACACACCCACACACGCTTATACTTACACACACACGCACATACTCCACCAAATCTTCCAAATACACCCCCCTCCCCTCCACACACACACACACACACACACACACACACGTTCACAGCATCTCGACGCGATGATCGTAACTCCCGCCTTTTACGATCACGAAGCTCACCGTTCAGTGATATCAAACCGATCACAGTCGACGCGAAGGGTCTAAGGAGTAGGTATTTAAAAAAGGGCGAAAGCCATCAAAACTTTACGGGGCACGACCATCGGGAACGGCAAACGACGCATTACCCAAAACAGTCAGAAAAATTT
>NC_051411.1:12004009-12006509 GCF_015228065.2 Penaeus monodon
CCCCCAACTTTTGGAAAAATGCTTTTGTAAATTTAACGAAAGGGTTTTTTTAGATTTTTTTTCAATTGGGGAAAATTTTTAAGTCGAAATGTCCATCAAACACTTGCTGTGGAATAATAACCTACTCATATCTTTATTTTAATGGAAGCAATCAAAACGAATCTTTCCTGAAGTAATTTTTGATATGAATTCAATATTTTTGTTTGAAGAGGGGTTAAAAATCAAAACACAAATATAACCAAAAATTCTGGCACACACACAACACAAAAACACACACACACAAACCAAACAAACACACCACACACCTTTTTTATTATTTTTTATTATTTTTATTATCATTACTATCTTATTATTATTTCATTATTACTATTTTATTATTATTATTATTATTTTTATTTTATTTTATTTTATTATTATTATTATCATTATTACTATTATTATTTTATCTAATTATCATTATCAATTTTATATTATTTTTTTTTATTGTTTTTTATTTTTATTATTACTAATAAAATATTATTATCGTCATTATTATTATTATTATTATTATATTATACTATATTATGTTGTCTTATATATTTATTATATTGATCATTATTATATTATTATTTATTATTATTATTATTATTTATATTATTATTATTACCATTACTTCATTACATTATCATATAATATTACTATTATCATTATTATAGTTATAATCATTATTATTGCCAGTATCATTGGCGTGGGGCGAGGACAAGATATGAGGCGAAAGGGGTTGGGGAATTGGGGAGACAAAGGGGCAGGGGAAGAGATAGGGAGAAATGAGAAGGAGGCAAGGGGGGGTAGGGAGCAGATGCGAGAGAGAAGATAGAGTTGGAATAGGATCGAGCAAGAAAAGAGAGAGGTGGGGGGGGTTGGAACTAGAAGGTGATGATGATTTGGGAGGATAAGGGGGGGGGGGGTATATATCGAGAGGAAGCTATCAGAGAGAGAATAGAAGATGAGACAGAGAGAGAGATAGAGAGAGTAGCAGAGAGAGAAGACCAAGACAGAGAGTAGAGAGAGAGATAGAGAGTCAGAGTGAGTATATTATATATATATATATATTATACTATATATATATATATATTATATATATATTATATATATATATTATATATATATATATATATTATAAGAAGTAGGAAGAGAGAGAGAGAGAGAGAGAGATGAAGAGAACGATGAGAGAGATAGAGATATAGAGAATAGAAGAGAGTAGATAATAGAGCATAAGGAGGAGGAGAGGAAAGAGAGGCGAAAGAGGAGGAGATGACAAAGAGGAGGAGAGAGAGAGGAGAGATAGAAGGAGCAGGAGGGAGGAGAGAGAGAGAGAGAAGAGGAGAGAGAGAGAGAAAGAGAGAGGAGGGGAAAGAGAGAGAGAGGAGAGAGAGAAGAGAGAGAGGAGAGAGAGAGAGAGATAGGAAGAGAGAGGAGTGAGGTAGTATAAATATTAGATATATAGATAATAAGATATAGTTAGAATTGAGTTATGAGAGTATTAGTTTGAGAGAGAGAGAGAGAGAGGTAAAAAACAAAATAATAATCTTAATTCATTTGCATACCCAAAGGAATAATGATGCTTAAGAGCACATGGAAGGCGCGCGACGGGACAGATCCAAGGCAGCTAACATTAAGAACACGAATAAAATTACGTAAAATTGATAATACTTAATTGAAACATAAACAAGAACGAATGAAGCTATCCTATTCAGTCGACGCGGCAGGAGACCGAACGCACGCACGAATGCACAGGTAAACACACATACACACACGAACGCACGCTCTCTTTCTTTCATTATCTCTCTCTCTCACTCTCTCGCTCTCCTTCTTTCATTCTCTGTCTCTCACTTTCTCGCTTCTCTCTCTCTCTCTCTCTCTCTCTCTCTCTCTCTCATCTCTCTCCGCTTCTCTCTCCTCCCTCTCATCTCCTCCTCTCCCTCCCACTTCTCTCTCTCTCCCCTCCCTCTTTCCCTTCTCTCTCTCTCTCTCCCTCTCTCTCCCTCTACCAAGCTTCCCTCAGACGAAATCCCTCTACAAATCAATTCTTCATTCGGAGTTGTGTGCCATCGAAAAGTAATCCATCCCCGAGACATCTAAACAATGGAGAAAATCTTAGAAGACGATGAAGAAAAAAAAAAAGAAAAGAAAGGAGAGAGAAAAAAAAGTTATGTTCGTACCCAGGTCGTTTTGTTTCGTAAATTAGGGAACATCGTATGGCAACATCTTGCTTCTCAAGTCGGGGGAACTTTTTATGGCAACATTTTTCTCTCTGTGTAATGTTGCTTATACGAAGAAGGAATAAGAATAAGAAGAAGAGGAGAAGGAGGAAGAAGAGAAGAGGACGAAGGAAATAAAGCAAAATAGAAGGCGATGAAGAAGAAATGGAGAACGGGGATGTGGAGGAAAGAGGGAGAAAAGGAAAGGAAAAACCGAAAAGGAGGAAGAGGAGAGGGAAAAGAGGAATAAGAGAAGGAGG
>NC_051411.1:12009009-12011509 GCF_015228065.2 Penaeus monodon
AGGGAGAGGGAGAGGGGGGAGGGGGATGGGGAGAGGGGAAAGGGGAAGCGAGATGGGGAGAGGGAAGGGGGTGGGGGAGGCTGATGACGTCACGGGCCAGGTCACACGGATGGCAACCGGAGCTGGCAAGTACCTTTGCCTCCAAGCATTGCGTGTGGAAATTTGGTATTTTGAATGTTATGACGATTAGGTGGTGATGATAACAATATCATCGATACCAGTGGGAATGGTAGATTGAAGGAACAAATAAATAGATAAACAAATAAAATAGATAAATAAATGAAAAAAAGTAGGTAAAAGTATTCACATCTTATGAAAAAAAAATCCCGTGGATTTTGACAGATGGAAACTAAATCTTAGGTTTTAATTTAGGTTAAAGACAAGTTTCTACGTCGTTATGGAGGGTTATATTTAAAATCAATAAAGAGGAGAGGCAGAAGAGGATGACGTAAGCTAAGAAAGAGGGAGAGGAAGATGAGGACGAAACAGAAAGAGGAATAAGAGAAAATAAGAAAGCAAGAAAGAGGAGACGTGGAAGAGAAGAGAAAAATAAACAGACGAGAAAAGAAAGCAGAAAAAAACGGAGAGAGGGAGAGACAAGGGGAAAAGAGACAAAGAGTAATAAGATAAGAAAGGTAGAAAAAAAGAACTGCGTAGAAAGCAAAGCAAAAAAAAAGGAAAAAAGAGAGACAAAAAAGAAAAAAAAAACGAATTAAAGCAAAGGAAAACGAATGAAAGAAGAAAAAGTGGAACAAACAGAGAAAGAGGAGAGGCAAAGGAGAAGATTGAAGAGGGGGTGAGGAGGGGGAGGAGGAGAGGAGGGAGAGGAGAGAGAGGAGGGAGGGGAGGAGAGGGGGAGAAGGGGAGAGGAGAAGTGAGAGTCTATTGGAAAAATGAAAAGAAGGACAGGAAGAAGAGGAGGTGAAGGAGAAGAGTTGAAAAGGAGGAGGAGGATGGATATAAAAGCGAGAGAGAGAAAAATGCGGCGGAAGAGGGGGAGGAGAAATTAGAGAAAGAGGTAGAGACAAGAAAGGGAAAGGTTGTGTGATAATAATAATCGTGATGAAGATAATAAAATAATTGAGTCTTTTAAAGACAATAATGGTAAAGATGTATATCAATAGACTGGTAAACAAACGGAGAAAGAAATACGAAGAGAAAAGAGAGGGAGAAAAATAATGATAATAATGATGATAATAATTATGATAATAATAATAATAATAATAATAATAATAATAATAATAATAATAATAATGATAATAGTAGCAGTAGAATAATAATAATAATAATATTAAGGCTAAGAAGACGAAGAAGAAGAGGGGAAAAAAAGAAGGAGAAAAAGAAAACTGAGAAAACGAAGAAAAAGAAGGAAAAGCGGAAGAAGAAAAAAGAAGAAAAAGAAGAAAGGGAGAAGAAGAAGAATAGGAAGAAGAAAGAAGACAAAGGAAAAGAATAGGAAGAAGAAGAAGAGAAAGACGAGAGAGAGAGAGAGAGAGAGAGAGAGAGAGAGAGAGAGAGAGAGAGAGAGAGAGAGAGAGAGAGAGAGAGAGAGAGAGAGAGAGAGAGAGAGAGAGACAAAGAAAAGAGAAAGAGAAAGAGAAAGAGAGAGAGACAGACAAACAAACAAACAAACAGACAAACAACGACAAAAAAAAACAGACAGGTAAACAGAGAAGAAGAAGAAGAAAAAAAGAAGAAAAAGAAGAAAAAGAAGAAAAAGAAAAAAAAGAAGAAGACGAAGAAGACGAAGACGAAGAAGAAGAAGAAGAAAAAGAAGAAGAAGAAGAAGAAGAAGAAAAGACGAAGAAGAAGAAGAAGAAGAAGAAACGAGGCGGGATCGAAAGACGCAACAAGATGGGGTTCTAAGTACATGTATTGAATATATTCCAGGAATCGAGGCTCGGCGGGTGAATGGCTCCCAAAATCCAACCTGGAAACCTGGAGGGAAAATTCCTGGAAAACTAAAGGCGATGAAGATGATGTGGACGGGGTGGGAGGGTAGGGGGTGGGGAGGGGGTGGGGGGGAGGAGAGGGGGAGGGTGCGGGGGAAGGTAGGGTGGGGGGAAGGATTGAGGGGGGGGATGAGGAGAAATGGAGGAGAGGGGGAGGAGGGGGGAGAGGGGATGGGGGGATGGGGGATGGAGAAGGATGGGGTGATGTGGAGGAGGAGGAGGGGAAAGGAGAGGGGGATGGGGGAGGGGGGAGGGGGAGAAGGATGGGAGAGAAGGGGGATGGAGAGAAATGGGGGAGAAAGATGGGGGATAAGGAAGGGAGAGGTAAGAGAAGGAGGGGATGGATGGGGGGGAAGGAGAGGAGGGAAGGAGAGGGATGATGGGAGAAGGAGGAGGGGGAGGAGGAGAGGAGAGGGTGAAGGAAGATGAGAAGGCGGGAGTGAAGGAGAGAGGAAAGAGGAAGGGGATGAAAGAAGGGAGTGGGGGGAAGGGACAGGGACATGTGGGGGGGGGGGAGACGTGGTGACAGTGAGGGGGGGGAAAGAAAA
>NC_051411.1:12026509-12029009 GCF_015228065.2 Penaeus monodon
ATATTTCTCCTTCGTTCTATTGCGGTAATAATGTCAAGCAGTTTGACAAGATGAAAAGAGGGAAGGAGGAGGAGGAAGAAGGAGAAGAGGAGGTAGAGGAGAAGAAGGAGGAGGAGGAGGAGGAGGAGGAGGAGGGGAAGGAGAAGGAGAAGAGGAAGGAGGAGGAGGAGGAGAAAGGAGAGAGAAGAGGAGGAGAGGGAAAGAGGTGAGGAGGAGGAGAGAAGGAGAATGAAGAAGAGGAGAGAGATGAGGAGAAAGGAGGAGGAAGAAAAAGAAGAAAAAGAAGAAGAAGAAAAGGAAGAAGAAAAGGAAGAAGAAGAAGAAAAGAGCAAATATAAGTAGAAGGAAAAAAAAGAAAAAAAGAAAGAATAAGAAGAAAAAAAAAGAAAGAAAGACAGAAAATGGCAGAAGAGAACAGAGTAAGGAAAAAGTAGAACATCCAGAATTCGTCGAATCCCGTGATCTCAGCATTCAAGGAACCTAAACTTCGCAGACAATGGCGGACTTGTAGAGGCGAGATAGACTGCCGGGCCATTTCAAGCCGAGGACGTAGGTCAATAATTCAATGATTCTTGGTACTGTGCATTTTTACCTTTTTTTTTTTTCTTTTTTTTTTGAGGGGGGTGTATAATTCACTCTCTTCGTCTGCTTGTTTATCTCTATATTAATGTTTTTTTTTCTTCTGTCTGTCTGTTTGTCTTACTCTGTTCTTCTCCCTCTCTCTCTCTCTCTCTCTATCGGTCTGACTCTTTCTCACTCTCTCTCCCTGTTTCTGTCTGTCTGTCTATATGTCTCTCTCTCTACCTATCTGTCTGACTCTTTCTCACTCTCTCTCTCCTTTCTTCCCTCCCTTCTTCCCTCCCTCCCCTCCTATCTCCTCGTTCTCTTTCTCACAACGCCCATGAATCTTCCCTCCATACATCATAATCTCCACTTGTAATAAATCCTTTTTGTAGATCATACCCACCTTTGTCTATCTGCGTTTTATTGCATACATCATCTTGGCGCGTAGCCTGTCCACAAGACTAACTGCTCTCTGATTGGTCCGTTGACCCGAATGCCCGGATGGTTTATATTCAAATAAATTTCCGTTAGTGGTTATGAGTGCGTGGTATCGGTCTCAGCGTGAGATTTGTCTTGTTTATTTATTCACCTGTGTCTTTGTTGTGTTGTTTTTTCTGACCTGTAGGTTATATTTCATACTGTTGTTTTTTTCCGTTTTCTTTGTTTACTTTAGATCTCTTTTTATCTCCGTTTTATGTCTTCTTGGATTTTTTTATTTCTGTCTGTCTGTGGCCATTTGCATTCTTTGTCTGGCTCTTGGCTTGGTACATAGAATTTTAAAATATGCCAAAGAAAAAAAAAAAAAAGAAAACATTACTTCGATCTTTACAAAATACAACTATAGAAATTTACTGATAAAACGACGTAATTCCCCCATCCATCTTCCTCTCCCTGCGCTTCCCTTTATTCTCCTGTCACTCCTTCTCTCCCGTTCCACCCGCCCCGTCCCCTCTTTAAACAAAAAACCTCTTCCTCTCCGTCCCTCTTTAATCCGTCCAATATGTCATTAACTCCGCGCGAAAGCAGAGGCCATCCCTGCCTGTCATCCAAGGGCTATAATACGCAACAACCTTCCCCATTTTTGAGGGATTAGCCACAAAGGCGGGGTGGCGGGTGTCACGGTTAGCCCGGGCGGAGGGGGGCGAATCCGGCGGCGGCGTTCGCGTAGAGTCCAGATTCCGAATCCGCCTCCCGGATCGTCTCCCCCTCCCCCCCCCTGTCCTCGGCGTTCGCGTAAGGCCCGGATTCTGAATCCGCCTCCCGGATAGCCTCTCCCCGAGCCCCCTCCTCGCCGCTCGCATGCACAATACCAGGGGACACGGATGTAATTATGTTGTCATTCAACGGTATGTGTGGCGGTCCAGGGGAGCTCTGAACTCGGAAAATTAGAGTGATAGATTTTAAACCGATTATTTTGTCTAATGATGGAAAAAAGAATGATAGGATCCCGAGTACAACACATGAGGGTTGGATTTTGTGAATGCCACTGTGATGAGTTCATGGCATCCTCTACATATTATATTTTTCAGGTGTTTTTTTTCAGCGTCGATTTACGTTGGCCTTTACAATTGCATTTCAATAACGTATGTCACCAACAATTTCTTCCCTGACTGCCATTGTTATATCTATCTGTCTATCGATAGAGACATATGGATACCCAGTATATATATATATATATATATATATATATATATATATATATATATATATATATATATATATATATATATATATATATATATATGCGTGTGTACGTGCATAGAATGTAAGTGCTTGTGTGTGTGCATATGTGTTCGTTCGTATGCATATGTATATAAATATATGCTTTCCTACCTTTCCATCCCCTATCTACATTAACACCAGGATCCAGCTCTCCGTATATTACTAGCTTATTATACGTCTAAATTCACTCATATTTACCCCATCCACGTCCTTC
>NC_051411.1:12034009-12039009 GCF_015228065.2 Penaeus monodon
CTTATACACACATTTAACACGCACAAATCCAAACAGAAACGGACATACACTCACAAAATCACACACACACACAAACTCACACAGAAACACACACACACACAAACCGACACTTCGCGCACACACACACAAAAAAACACAAATACACATAAATTCACACACCTACACACAAAAAAAACACACACACAAACCCACAAATATTTAAAGAAAACAGGAAAAGAAAACCGCTTTACAAAGACCAGAATCTAAGAGGAAAGACCGCTGGACCTTGGAAAGACCTCTAGCGATGAAAGTCTCTCGAGTTGCTGATTGTCAATTAGGAAATTTAGGGGAAAAAAAATAAATTGGAAAAAAAAGAGTAACAAGAAAAAAAATTAATAAAGGACCGGAAATACAAATTACAATAGATGGATAAAATAGTAATTTCAGTGATTGATAGATAAGATAATGACTGTAGTGATTGACAAATAAATACGATATTATCTATCAAAATATTATAAAAAAAAGAGAAATAAACTATTGCCGAAAATAAAATGATAATAAAAACTTTGAAATAAATAAAGAAAACTACACAATAACCGATGCTGATAAGGCTTGACTAGTAAATAATTGCTAGCTATTCTTTTTTGTGTTAATTGTTTGAATAATTACAAAAGTTTTCAATGAAGTCGTTCTCTACACCGTTCTAAAATGGAAAAAAGAAAGAAAGAAGGAGAGGGAAAGAATGAAAATATAAATATGTACGTAGTGCAGCTAGGATGAAACTTCAGGGAAAATCACAAAGAGTTGCTCGCCTTCCCCTCCTGCCTCCTCTCCTGCCTCCTCTCCTGCCTCCTCTCCTGCCTCCTCTCCTGCCTCCTCTCCTGCCTCCTCTCCTGCCTCCTCTCCTGCCTCCTCTCCTGCCTCCTCTCCTGCCTCCTCTCCTGCCTCCCCTCCTGCCTCCTCTCCTGCCTCCCCTCCTGCCTCCCCTCCTGCCTCCTCTCCGGGCCCCCTCTCCCGCCCCCTCTCCTGCCTCCCCTCCTGCCTCCTCTCCTGCCTCCACCATCTCCCCCGCTCTCCTCCACCGTCTCCCTCACCCTCCTCCACCGTCAACCCCCGCTCTCCTCCACCGCCACCCCCGCTCTCCTCCACCGTCTCCCTCTCCCTCCTTCACCGTCTCCCTCTCCCTTCTCCACCCCCGCTCCTCCGCCTCCACCATCTCCCTCTCTGCCATCTCCCTCTTCCTCCTCCAGCATTTTCCACCTCCTTCGTCTTCACCATCTCCCCCTCCCTCCTCCACCACCCTCCCCTCCTTCGCCTCTGCCATCTCCCCCTCCTTCCTCCTCCACCTTCCCCCTCCTTCGCCTCCACCACCTCCTCTCCCCCACTTTCCACTCCCTCCTTCAACAGCACTCATTCTCATAAGCTTACCAACGTCATGCCCCCCTCACTTCTTCATCTCCACCTCCCACAACTTCCCTCAGCCTCCAACACGTATCGAAGCTCCAACAACCACCTCCAACAACCACCTCCAACAACCTTTCCTCTTCCATTTCCCTGTCTCCATCACCTCCACTGCCCCCCCCCCCCTCCTGCCTCCACCTCCCTTTCCCACCATCATTTCCCCTCTCATATGCTGCCACCATTCCCCCTACTTTCTCCCCCCCTTTCCTCCGCCGCCCCCTTCCCCACCACCACCCTCTCCCTCTCCCCCATTTCCCCTCCCACACCACCTCTCTTTCCCCTCCCTCACCAACTCCCTCTCCCCCTCCCTCATTTCCCTTCCCCCCTCCCCCAACTCCCTTTCCCCCTCCCCATTTCCCCACCCCCAACACCAACGCCCTCTCCCCCTCCCTCATTTCCCTTCCCCCTCCCTCTCCCTCCCTCCCCCCTTCCCCCTTCTCTCTCCCCTCCCTCCCCCCTCCCCCACCACTACCTCCCCGCCCCCCTGCCCCCTCCCCCATCAACGCCGCCCCATAAAGCACCAAAGTCTTCACGAATCGCCAAGCCAAGCCACTAAGAAGCCAGAGGTGAATCTCGGCTGAGCTGCCATACGCTGGTTTTATGTACACTTTTCACGAGGAATTTATATCACGGGGCATAAAGTAAGTGGTCCCGAGAGAGGGAGCTGGAGGGGTTGGGGGGGTAGTGGGGGTGAAGGAAGGGGTGATGGGGGGGGTGGAAGGGTAGGTTGGGGGTGTTGGGGAGGCAGTCTGTGGGGATGGGGGATTGGGGTGGAAGCACTTTCGGGATGGTAAGATGAGTGTGTATGTATATGTCTTTTTTAAATACTAAACATACGGGCCACACTTATGTCATAACCCCCAAACACAACACATACATATTTGTGTGTTGTTATGTGTTTTGTGTGTGTGTGGTGTGTGTGTGCGTGTGTGTGTGTGTGTATATGTAAAATCATTTTATATATTTTTTAAAACTTATATATATTATATTTTATAATATATATATAATTATATATATTATTATATAATATTATATCATATATATAATATATATATATAATATTTAATTTTTTATTACAAATATTTATTTATTATTATAAATTTATAATATTATTATATAATATATATATTATTTATCCTATATATTTATTTTATTACAAATATCAAATATATATATATATATATTAATATATTTTATAAATATAATATTTTATATATATATAAATCAAAGGAAGAATGCGTAATGTAAAATATCAAAAGAACAAGCAAAGAGCAAAGGCGAAACGGAAGAGAACAGGAGAACAGAAAGTCACGTGACCCACATTGTTCAGCGTTCACGAAGGTTCAAGAGCGGTGGAGTTGACGACGAGGCTTCAGGTATTTGAGTTCAAGTTCACTGTGGACGAACGGAGACTTAGAGAAGTATAGTTAGAAGGGGGGGGGGTATATCTATATCTGTAACTATATCTGTTTAGAGATATAAATTATGTCTGTTGAGGTCTCTTATGTATATTTGTATCTAACATCTCTCTCTCTTTCTCTCTCATTCTCTCTCTCTCTCTCTCTCTCTCTTCCTTCTCTCTCTCTCTCTCTCTCTCTCTCTCTCTCTCTTCCTTCCCTCTCTCTCTTCTCTCTCTCTCTCTCTCTCTCTATATATATATATATATATATATATATCTGAGTATCTATATAATATATATACTATATATATATATATATATATATATATAATATAGAGAGAGAGAGAGAGAGAGAGAGAGAGAGAGAGAGAGAGAGAGAAAGAGAGAGAGAGAGAGAGAGAGATAGGTAGATAGATAGATAGATAGATAGATAGATTGATGGATAGATAGACTGATAGATAGATAGATAGAGAGAGAGAGAGATGATAGATAGAAAGATAGATAGATATATAGAAAGATAATTAGATGAATAGCTAAACACATACACACACACACACACACACACACACACACACACACACACTACCACACACTCACACACACACACACACACACACACACACACACACACACACACACACACACATACATATATATATATATATATATATATATATATATATATATATATATATATATAATACATATATATATATATATATATACATATATAACATATATCATCATCAATAACGGTATGCTCATGTTTGAGCAGCCGTGGACCTCTCCACCATCCTTCGCAACTCAACTCGATCTTGCGCTTTTCTTTCCACTTGTACCATCGGCAACCCGCAAATATCTTTGATGTTGTCGCTCAGTCTTGTCTTCGGTTTGCCTCTTCCTCTGTTTCCTATCACCATCCCTGTCAGGAAGTTTTTCTCAATACTTTTACTTCTCATCACATGACCAATAAACTTTAATTTCCTTTTGTTCAAGATGTCCAACAGCCGGTCTTTACAATTTATTTTTCTCAGCACTTCACCATTCGTACGTAGTAGTACTCGTCTGTAACACCACATTTCAAAACTATTGATCTTTTTCTTCTTCAGCACCCAACACTCAGAACCATATGATGCAATTGGGTTCAATAACCTCAGCTTTGTCCGTAAGGTAATGCTTCGGTCTTTCCAGATGTTACTGAGAGCAACTGTGGCGTTTTTGGCAATGGTAATTCTTCTTTTTATCTCCGGTGAATCCTCATATGTATTAGTTAAAACAGCTCCAAGATACGATAATATATATATGTATATATATATATATCTATATAATATATATATATATATATATTATATAGTTATATATATAGTTATATATAGTTATATATATATATATAATATTATATATATATATATATAATATTATATATATATACATATATATATATATATATATATATATATATATATATATATATATATATATATATTTATATATATATATTATATATATGTGTGTGTGTGTGTGTGTGTGTGTGTATATATATATCTGTGTGTGTGTGTGTGTTGTCAACAGCAAAATAAAATGCATGGTGGTTTCAAAATCGGAGATCCCACCAGCTTGTTCATTGAGACAAAAAGTGAAAATCCAACATTTCTCCTCCTTCAGTTATTTAGGAGCCTTTGCCACCTCAGATGCTCTTTGCAAGAAGGAAACCAGACGCAACATCGGACTAACAAAAGATGCCATTCTCCAAACTCCCGAACTTCCTACAGATTGCAAGCTCTCAATGCAAATAAAAACTCAGACTCATTGAAAACCTTTGTACGATCGACTCTCCTCTATGGCAGCGAGTCCTGGACACTGACAGCTGAAACTCGGCGCAAAATAGACCGCGGAAATGAGGTTCTCCGCAGGATGTTGCGCAGGAAATGAGGTTCTCCTGCAGGATGTTGCGCAGGAAATGAGGTTCTCCTGCAGGATGTTGCGCAGGAAATGAGGTTCTCCTGCAGGATGTTGCGCAGGAAATGAGGTTCTCCTGCAGGATGTTGCGCAGGAAATGAGGTTCTCCTGCAGGATGTTGCGCAGGAAATGAGGTTCTCCTGCAGGATGTTCCCCCTTGCACCGACCGAGCGCCCAACGAAACCCGCAGAAGAATCGGCCA
>NC_051411.1:12044009-12058302 GCF_015228065.2 Penaeus monodon
CAAACGATAATGTCTCTTGTTTTCATTTTTTTTCCTTATTCCATTCTTCCCTTCTCTCTTCTTTCTTCTCTTTTTCGTTTATTTTCTACTTCCTTCTGTCTTCTGTACTCCGTATCCCCCCCCTATTGTTAACTTCTATCTATGTCTATCGTCTTCCATTTTCTCTTCCTCTCAATTCTTTTTAATTCCTTTCCATCGACATCTTCTTCATCGTCCTTTGTCTTCCTCCTTTTCTCTCTCTTTTCTCTTCCTTTTTCTTATTCCCATCCTCTCTATCCCCCCTTCTGAACTTCCTATGTCTATCATCTCCCATTATCTCCTCCTCTCCCTTCTATTCATCCTTTTTCCTCCTTTTAATTCTCTCTTCTCTTCCATTTCCAATTCCCATTCTCCCCCCCCCCCCGTGCCTTCCTCGCCACGACCCAAAAGATCGAGATGACATTTTTATTAATGCTTTCTCAGCAGCGTTGTTTATTTTCTCTTCTTCTTTTCTCCTACTTTTCTTCTTCTTCTTCTTCTTCTTCTCCATCTTTCCTTCTTTGTCCTTTTTTTTTTTTCAAATCTTCGGTCTTTCTTCCTGTCTTCTTCCTCCCCATTTATATATATTTTTTCTTCCCGTCTTCCTCCTCCCTCTTTCTCTCCGTTTTCCTTCTCCATTTTTTCTGTTTTGCACCCATTTTCTTTTCTCCCTATTTATCCCTCTCCGTTTCTCCCTATTTCCCCCTGTTTCTTTCTCCCTATATTCATTCGCTCCCTCTCCTATTTCCCTCCATCACATTTCTTAGTCTTGCTTTCCCTCCCCCCTTTTCCTCCCTGTATTTTTTCCCTTCCTCTCCCCATTTCTCCCTTTCCCTTCTTCCTACTTCTCCTCTCCATCTCCATCTTTCTCCCTTTTTCCCCTTTCTCTATCGAATCTTCGCTCTTTCTCCCTATATTCCTCCTCCCTCCATCATCCCTCCCCCCCCTTCACCTCATCAAACGTTTACAACCAAAATACAAAAACGTTTTCGAAGTGTGAAAACGTTTTTTTCCTTCCTCCCCCCCCTTTCTTCAGTCTCCCCCCTTCCCTTCTACCCCATCCAGATATCTACAAAGTTCATAGTATCTATTTTCCCATTCTTATCGTATAGGATTTTCGACCATCCCGACGTACTTGACGCCGATGACCAAGATTCATAGAATCTATTTTCCCATTCTTATCGTATAGGATTTTCGACCATCCCGACGTACTTGACGCCGACGACCGTATTTTGGGATTAAGGATCAGATCTAAAGAAAACGGGAGGTCGTGTTATTCGCGTTTTATGGGCGATTGGGTAAGCTATTTTGACCTTTAAGTGTCCCTGCGGTAGAGGTTATCATGATCCGAAAGAGTGAGGAGGGAGGAGGTGGGATTAGATTAAGGAGAAAAAGAAGAAAGGAAAAAGGAGAAAGAGAATAAAAAAGAAGAAGACGGGGAGGAAGAAGAGAAGAGGGAGAGGGAAAAAGGTAGATGGAATAAAGGAAAGGAAGATAAAACATGAAGAATGAAAGACAAAAATATGGGGATGGTATGATAAAGAATAAAAAGAGAAATGTAGGGAAAGGAAGACAAGACGAACATAAGGAGAAGAATTTAAAAAAATCAATAATAAAGAAAGACGAAGAAGAAGAACAAAAAAGGGACAGAAGAGGAAAAAGAAGAGAGGAAAAAAAAATAAATGAGAAAGAAGGAGAAAAAGAGGAGTAAAAGAGGAAAAAAAAAGAGACGAGAAGAAAAGAGAGACAGAAAGAAAGGAATAAAAGAAAGACATGATAATAATAAAAAGAGTAAGAAAAAAATCGAATAAAGGAAAAGAAAGAAAGAAAAAAAAAATGCGGAGAAAAAATACGCAAATAACATAACAACAACAAAAAAGACACACACACAAAAAAAAGAATAAAACAACAACTTGATATTAAGAAAATATAGAAGAATATTAAAAGAAACAGAATGGCCACATCTTCAGCGATCATTAATGTAAAACAAATAAAATTCGGCTCTTATATCCCCCCTATCATCGGAAAAAGGGAAGGGGGGGAGGGGAAGGAGGGGGGGGGGTAGCATTACAGGTCCATAGGGTGAATCATCGAATATAAACCCATATGGTTCATTTTCCCACGCGTAATGAATAGATAAATAACCTTTCTTGCACAGGAGACGAGGCAGCAGCGCGAAACACAAACACACACATGCAGGCACTCTCTTTCTTTCTTTCTCTCTCTTTCTTTCTCTTTCTTTCTCTCTCTCTTTCTTTCTTTCTTTCTTTCTCTCTCTTTCTCTCACTCTCACTCTCTCTCTCTCTCTCTCTCTCTCTCTCTCTCTCTCTCTCTCTCTCTCTCTCTCTCTTCTCTTCTCCCTTCAGCTTTTCTCTTCTTGCGCCTTCCTTTTCCGCCTCCACTTCTATTCCCTCTTTTCTCCTATCTCTTTCCCTTCCTCCCATTCCCTCCTTGTTCTATTCCCCCTCCTCTTTCCCTCCTCCACACCTCCCTACCACCTCCCTCTCCCTATTCATTCCTCCTCCCCATTTCTTCCTTCTCTCTCGTCCCTCCTTCCTCAATCTTCCTTCTCTTTCTTCATTACTTCTTCCCCCCTCTCCTTCTCCTTTCCCTTTTCCATCTCTCTTTCTCCCTTCCCCCCTCTCTTCCTCCCTTCCCTCCCCCCTCTCTTCCTCCCTTCCCTCCCCCCTCTCTTCCTCCCTTCCCCCCCCTCTCTTCCTCCCTTCCCTCCCCCCTCTCTTCCTCCCTTCCCTCCCCCCTCTCTTCCTCCCTTCCCTCTCCCCCCTCTCTTTCTCTCCTCCACCTCTCCCCCCTCTCTGCCTCCCTTCCCTCCCTCCTCTCTCCTTCTCCCTTCCCCTCTCCCCTACCCTCCCTCCCGATCACCAATGCCGTCATAATAGCGAATTATTCGAGAATTTGATGCTGAAGCGACATAAAATTAACGGAGGCAGATGTAACCTCCGGAGGCTGTAAAGGAGCGAAAGATGCCATAAGGGCGCTTTTTATACGTCTCTTTAGTGCCTCATTAATCCTTATGTGCGTGTGTGTGTGTGTGTGATGAGAAAGGCCAATAAAGGGAGGAATATGGGAGAAGTTAGGGAGGAAGAAAGGTCGGAAGGGAAAAGGAAAAAGAGAGAGAGAAGGAGGGAGGGATGGAGAGAGAGAGAGAGAGAGAGAGAGAGAGAGAGAGAGAGAGAGAGAGAGAGAGAGAGAGAGAGAGAGAGAGAGAGAGAGAGAGAGAGAGAGAGAGAGAGAGAGTGAAAGGAGAGAGAGAGAGAGAAATAAAAGAAAGAAAGAAAGAAATCAACGAGAAAAGAAAGAAAAGAAAGAAATGAAAAGAAAGAGTGAAAGAAAAGAAAAGAAAAAAAAGTGAAAGCGCCGGCACGCAACGCGATCTTCTTTTCTTGCTTCTGACGCCTCGACCATCGACTTCAATTCCCGCCAAAAGAGTTAATTAGAGGTCTAAGTCAATCAAACATTCAACAGAAGCATCGACAAGCCAACGTTTAATAAAAAAAAAGGGGAGGAAGGAAAAAAAAAAATTCTACCCGTAATTAAAAATAATAACACACCTGTTACCTTAATTACCTTACGGGAAAGTATTAATTACGGTGGATGAATTTTGTTTTATGAGAGTGAGGGAACGGAGAAGGGGAAGGGGAGGAGGAGAAGAGGGGAAGGGGGAGGAGGAGAAGAGGGGAAGGGGGAGGAGGAGAAGAGGGGAAGGGGAGGAGGAGAAGGAGGGGAAGGGGAGGAGGAGAAGAGGGGAAGGGGGAGGAGGAGAAGAGGGAAGGGGGAGGAGGAGAAGAGGGGAAGGGGAGGAGGAGAAGAGGGGAAGAGGGAAAGAAAAAGGGAGAGTGGGAATGGGGAGAAAAGAGGGAGAAGGGAAAGAAGAAGGAGGGGGAGAGGGAGAAACAAGGAGGGAAGAGAAGGGAAGAGGATGAGAGAAGGAGAAGAGAAAAATATGAAGAAGGTATAGAGAGGAGGGGCGAAGGAAAGAAAAAAGGAAGAAGAGGAACGAAGAGCGGAAAAAAAAACGGAAGAAAGAGACAGAGGAGGAGAGACAGAGAGAGAAGAAGAGAAAGGGAGAGAAGAAGAAGAAAAAAAAATCAGGGAGAGAAGGAAGGAGAAAGACAGAGAAAATAGAGAATGTGGAGGAAGAGGAGGGCGGAAGGAGAGAGAGAGAGAGAGAGAGAGAGAGAGAGAGAGAGAGAGAGAGAGAGAGACATAACGAAGGAGGATAGAAAGCGAGACAGGGAAGAGGGCAGAGGAGAAGGGAGGAGGAGGATAAAGAAGGGGGAAGTAAAGGCTTAACAGAGGCAGATCGGACGAAATTTGAACTGAAATTCGCAAAAGGCGATGGGGTTTGGTTACCGAATGGATTGCGAGGGAGGGCGAGAGGAAAGGGCGGGGGGGATGAGGAAATACTGTGTATTCATCTGCATGAACGTGTGTGTATCTGTGTCTCTGTTCAGCTCTCTGTCTGCGAAGGTATGGATACGGCATAGGCGAAGGTATACTGTGGGTAGTCTCTGTCTCTGTGTGTCTTTGTTTGGCTTTCTCTGTCTGTCTGTCTGTCGGTTGGTCTCTTGTCTAATGTCTCTGTTTGTCTGTCTGTCTGTCTGTCTGTCTGTCTGTCTGTCTGTCTGTCTGTCTGTCTGTCTGTCTGTCTCTCTCTCTCTCTCTCTTTCTCTTTCTCTCTCTCTCTTTCTCTTTTCTCTCTCTCTGTCTCTCTGTCTCTCTCTCTCTCTCTCTCTCTCTCTCTCTCTCTCTCTCTCTCTCTCTCTCTCTCTCTCTCTCTCTCTCTCTCTCTGTCTCTCTCTCTCTTTCCCTAAATCATCCATACTTCGAACCCAAACAGAGCACACAGCCCCGTAAATAAGCGAAGTCCACGTCCCAGTTCAAAGTTACACGCTCCTTAATGGCTAAATTATCGCAAAGTGACTAAGCAAACGAGCATGTCGGACACCTCCAGTGACAGCCCCGCAATCATAAATACCAAATAAGTTATTTGATTCCAATTAAGAGTCAGCACGCACGATTTTTTTTTGTGTGTGTACGATACTTACGTCACCGCAACTGCACCTGGCCAAAGCCGCCAACGCTGCTGCTGTTATGATGTACGATAATCGTCAGAATTACGTTCGCGTTCGGGTAGTTAGCATGCGGATTTACGACGGGAAAATTAATCTAAATACTCACAGTCGATGATATATGCGATATGTATACATCTACGCGACACGCACAAAGTTGGAATCATTCACGGCTCACGGAACAGAAATCGCCAGAAAATAATGAACAAAGAAAGTTAAATCAGACCATTGATAACGCCTCCTGCCAATATAGCGCGATTGCTTAAATGTCCCCGTTGTTATTTCTCAAAGGTGAAATTAATGCTTTGTGGATCAATTCGAGACAGGAAAACTTAGCTGAAGTTGCATGCAAAAATACGATTGATAAATCATGATGTGGCGCCTAAAGGTTGCACGTGTTACAACATTATTTGAGCTTGCGAATGCGAGAATTAGGAAAGGATGGAAGGGGGGGGGGCGAGGAACAAAGAAAAAGAAAGAGAGAAAATGTTTTTTTTTTAATTATTTCTTTTGTCTGTTTACACATCCCCATATATATATATATATATATATATATATATTATATAATAATATAATATATATATTATACAATACATATATATACATATATATATAGCATAATATATACATATATATATATATATATATATATATATATAATTATATATATATATATTATATATAATATATATATATATATATATATATATATATATATATATTATATATATATATATACTACAATTAAGTATCATGCTGTGACCACGGCGGCTCAAACATGAACGTACCGTTAATAATAATAATAAAAAAAAAAAAAGTATATATATATATATATATATATATATATATAATATATATATATATAAACATACACACATATGTGTGTGTGTGTGTGTGTGTATTTATTGTGTGTGTGTGTGACTTTGTGTGTGTGTGTGTGTGTGTGTGCATATACATACATACATACACATATATATATATATAATTATATATATATATATATATATATATATATATATATATATATATAATATGCATGCGTGTGTATGTGTGTGTGTATGTGTGTGTGTGTCGTGTGTGTGTGTGTGTGTGTGTGTGTGTGTGTGTGTGTGTGTGTGTGTGTGTGTGTGTGTGTGTGTGTGTGTGTGTGTGTGTGTGTGTGTGTGTGTGTGTGTGTGTGTGTGTGTGTGTGTGTGTGTGTGTGTACGTGTATGTGTGCGTGTGCGTGTGTTTGCTTAAAGAGAGAGAGAGAGACCATGTCTATTTTCTTCTCTTTCTCTTTCTTCCTCCCTCTCCCTTTCTCCCTCCTTCTATCTCCTTCCCTCTCTCCCTCTCCCTCTCTCTCTCACCTCTCTCTCTCTCTCTCTCTCTCTCTCTCTCTCTCTCTCTCTCTCTCTCTCTCTCTCTCTCTCTCTCTCTCTCTCTCTCTCTCTCTCTCTCTCTCTCCTCCTAATCTCCCTCTCCCTTTCCCTCCCTCCCTCTCCCTCTCCCTCTCTCCCTTCATCTCCCCTCCCTCTCCCTCCCTCGTTCTCCCTCTCTCCCTCAAACGCACACAAAAGCCCTCCACGCATCACCATCTAATTAACAAGCAAACTTCAAAGCAAATGGCGTTAGTTAATTCACCTTCCCGGCAGATTAAGCCTCAGGCTTCAAAGTCGTTTGACACCGTCCAAACGCGAAAAGATTTTTCTTTTTTTCTCTTCTCTTCTCTCTTTTTTTCTCTCTTTTTTTTCTCTTTTTCTCTTTTTTTCTCTCTCTTTTTCTCTCTCTCTCTTTTTTCTCTCTTTCTCTTTTTCTCTTTCTCTTTCTGTCTGTCTGTCTGTCTGTCTGTCTCTCTCTCTCTCTCTCTCTCTCTCTCTCTTTCGCTCTTTCTCTCTTCGTTTTTTTTTTGCTTGCTTGATTTTTTTTTTCTTTTTTCTCCTCTCCGTCCCTTCTCCCCACTCTCTCTCTCTCTCTCTCTCTTCTCTCTCTCTCTCTCTCTCCCTCCCTCCCTCCTATCCTACCTTCCCTCTCTCTATCTCCCTCCCCTTCCCCTCCCCCCCCCTTTTTTTTCTTTGCTTGCATATTCAATTCGCGGTGATTTTGACTCCATGATTAAAAACCTTCGCGAAATCACTGCGGTTGATGGCGAGAGAGGCGAGCGAGGCGACGTGTTCCCCCCCCCTCCCCAGGTTCTTTGTCCCTCTGCTCTCAGGTGTTGGCCCGGGTGCGTGTGCCGAGTGCAGGCCGGAGAGGGAGGCTCGTGAATGCAAATACGGAAGCGTGGGAAATGAGAGAGAGGGAGGGAGGGAGGGAGGGAGGTGGCGGAGGAGAACGGTGTTTGTGTTTGTGTATCTCTCTTTCGCTCTCTCTCTCTCTCTCGCATGTACGTAAACGCACACATATTGACACAGAAATACACACACACACACACACACACACACACACACACGCACACATCTCCAGTAATTTGGTTGCGAACCATTTACCTGATGTGTTTATATATGTGTATATATATATATATATATATATATATATATATATATATATATATATATATACATATACATATATAAATATATATGTATATATATAGATATACATGCTTGCGGCGAGGACGTTGAAGTTGCAGAAAGTTTTACATACCTTGGTAGTCCATATCTCTGGGCGTCGACAAGAAGTCAATAGACGGATTGGTCTGGCAACAGGAGCCATGAACTCGATCAACAAGAGCGTTTGGAGATGTCGGTACCTATGCAGAAGGACCAAGTTGCGTGTCTTCAAGGCCTTGATACTGTCAGTTTTGCTCTATGGAAGCGAAACCTGGACGCTATCCAGTGTCTTGGAATCTCGCCTTGACGCCTTTTGTAACAAGTCCCTTCGCCGGATCATGGGGTACAGTTGGCAGGACCACGTGTCCACCCGGCGGTTACACCGTGAGACTGGCATGGGACCTGTTACTTGCATAATCCGGGATCGCCAACTCAGGCTATATGGCCACCTAGCTCGCTTCCCAGTGGACGACCCTGCCCATCAGGTTGTCTCTCTGCGAAACAACCCTGGGTGGAGGAGGCCTGTGGGACGACCCAGGAGATCATGGCTTGGGCAGCTCGACGAGACCTGTCGCGAGGAATTAGAGATGGGCCGTGGGCCTGCCTGGAGACTCGCCTCGAGGGATCCTCGTGGCTAGAAGCGAAGGGTGGATACGACCATGCGCCCCCGTTGGCGTTAGCCCCTTGATGATGATGATGATATATACATATATATGTATATATATATATATATTATTTTATATATTATATATAATATATTTATATATATTTTATTTTATAATTTCAATTATACACGGGCACCCACTACATAAAGTTTATACACACAAAAAATACACAAAACACACCTAACAATGTATTTATTTATTAATATATATATATATATATTATTATTTATAGAGAGAGAGAGAGAGAAGAGAGAGAGAGAGAGGGGGTTATATATATTTATTTTTATTATATTTTTATTTTATATTATTTTCTTTTAATTTGGGGGGGGAGGGGAAGGGGAGGGGTTTATTTTATTTTTATTATTCTTATTTAAATTGGGGAGGGAGAGGAGGAAAGAAAAAGGTGTGTTTTTTATTTTTTTATTTATTATATATTCTATTATATATTATCTTCTTTTTTTTTTTAACGGTAGTTCATGTCTCCCGCCGTGGCCCCAAAGCATGATCTTAATTTTAGTTTTTAGTTGGATGCTCTTGGAGTAGACGTGGTGGGTCCCCCTTTTCCCTTTTCCCCGGGGAAATGCCGGGGGTACCTTTTTTTTAATCATTTCTCTATCTTCCGGGCTTGGGGCCACACTTGACTTGGCTGGCTTGGGCCACCCGTGGCTAGGTAGCAATCAAGGTGAAATTCCTTGCCCAAGGGAACAACCCCCGGGGGTCGGTGACTCGAACCCTCGAAATTTAGTTTGCCGTCGTGACAGTCTTGAGTCCGACCTTTAACCTTCGGCCACCGGGCCTTTACGACATGGGGTTCCATATTTTTTTTCTTAACAATTTTGAGCTGGTTTCCATTGCCTCCCCCCGGTGTTTTTTTCGAGTCCCATCTCTATTTACCCGGGCCTGACTTTACTGGCTTGGCCCCAATGGGTAGCAGGCAAACGAGGGGAGTTCCTTGCCCAAGGGGAAAAAACGCGCCGGCCGGTTTACTCGAAACCCCCGAACTCAGATTGCCGTCGTGACAGCCTTTATCCAGCCAACCATTTGGCCACCGCGGCCCCCCCTATATATATATTATTTTAATTATATATATATATATATATATTATATATGTATATATTATATATATATATTTTTATATATATATAATAAAATATTAATTACATAAACCACACACAACACACCCACACACAACCACACCCCACACACACACACCCCACACAACCATATACACCACACATAATATATATATATATATATATTATCTATATATATTATATTATATTATTATATATATATTGATATGATGCACACGGCACAGGAACACCACACAACCCACCAAAACCTCAATACATTTATATACATATATATATTATATATATATATATATATAATATAATATATAAAATTTTATATAAAAATTTATATTGTGTGGTGTGTGTGTGTGTGTGTTGGGGGGTGTGTTTGGGGTTTTATATATAATATATATTTATTATATATATTATAATATATTAAATTATTATATATATGTTTTGTGGTGTGTTGTGGTTGTGTGGTGTGTGTGTGTTGTGTGGGTGTGTGTGTGTGTGTTCCCGGGCCTGTTGTACATTGCTATTATGTTAATTTTGTGTGTGTATCTGTACGGACAGACAAATGGAAATATGTTTATATTTATGGATATATTATTTCTATATATAATAATTAATTTTTAATAAAATTTTATATATATGTTTATATATATATTATATATATTTATATATTTTATTAATTTAAAAATAAAATTTTAGGGATATGTACACACACACAACCCCCACCACACACACACACAACCCACACAAAACACACACACAACACACACACCCCCCACACCACACCACCACACACACCCACACACACACCCAGTCCAACCGCGGGCAGGCCGTCGGGAAAACGTTGGCTTAACTTGAAAAGGGAAAAAAAATTCTGCTTCACTTCCCTTTTTGCTTTTTACTTTTGTCTTGAAAGGGTATGGCATTCAGCTGCCAGGTTTTCTTTATCATCCTGTCTTTTGGATACTTCATCTGTTCCTTTTTTTTTTTTTTTTTTTTTTTTTTTTTTAATGCCTATTTCTTATTGTTTTCTTGTTTCTCTTCTTTGTTTTGTTTCTGTGTTTTTTTCTGTCTGTTTTTTTTTATCTGTTCCTCTCTGGTTCTTCCTTCTCTCCTTTTCTTTATACCTCTATTTCTATTATATATATTTTTTAACCCTTTCTCTCTATCTATCTTTTTCACTTTTTGTGTCTATTTTCTTTCTCTTTGGGTCTCTTTTCTTGCATTTTTGCTTTTTTGTCTTCAATTCGCATTTTTCCCCTTTATTCATCTGTTTCTGTCTATCCCTTTTTCCCTCTTTCTCCGTCTATCTCTCTTTCTTCATATCCCTTTTATTATATTTCTTTGGTTTTCTCTGTTATTTTTCTTTCGTCTTCGTCTACTTCACTATTTCCCTTTCTCTGTCTTTCTCTTTTGGTCTTTATTTCCATTTTCTCTTGTATCTTTCCTCTCTTTCTATTTATCACTTTCTCCCCGGTTCTCCTTTCTCGATTGTTTCCTCATCTCCCGTTTTCAAAATTTCCCTTTCCCATAATATTTGTTTTTCCTCTTTTTCATGTTTCTCTCCCGTTTTCCCTTGTTTCCTTTTTCTTCACCCACCTCTCCTATTCACCATTCCTCAACCTCTTTCCCTCTCCGTCTTTCTATTCCCCCCCCCCCCTGTCTTTTCTGCATTTCCTTCCTCCTCTTTTTTTTCTGTCTGTCTCTCCCCTCTTTCTATACCTTTCTCTCCGGTTCTCCCTTCTCGATTTTTCTTCATTTCCCCTTCGTCTGGCGCCACATCACCCGAAACGCGCCGAGAATATTGATTGTTAAATAAATAACATACTTTAACACGCAATTTGAGGTCAATGCAGTTTTTTTTTTTCTCTCTCTATCCTTTCTTTCTTTTACAGTCTTCAGAAAGTACGTGAGAGAGAGAGAGGGGGAGAGGGTGGGAGGGCAGAGGGAGGGAGGGAGAGAGGGTGGGAGGGAGGAGAGAGGGTAGAGGGAGGAGAGAGGGGAGAGAGAGGAGAGAGGGGGAGGAGAGAGGATGAGAGAGAGGAGAGAGAGAGAAGAGAGTGAAGAGGAAGAAGAGAGAAGAGAGATAGAGAGAGATAGAGAGAGAGAGAGAGAGAGAGAAGTAGAGAGAAAGAGATGAGAGATAAAGAGAGGAAGAGAGAGAGAGAGAGAGAAGAGAAGAGAGAGAGAGAAGAGAGAGATAGGATAGAGAGAGAGAGAGAGAAGATAAGAGGAGAGAGAGAGAGATAGAGAAGAGAGAGAGAAGAGAGAGAAGAGAGAGGAGAGAGAGAGAAGAGAGAAGAGAGAGAGAGAGAGAGAGAGAGAGAGAAAAGGAAGAGAGAAAGAGAGAAACCCCCATTTTCTTCGATGATCAGAATATCCAGAACAAACGAACCGCGTTTCCCGTTTTCCCTCCGCGCACCTTTCCCTCTCTTCAAAATTTTACATCTGAACGTTATATTTACGATAATTTTCGAAACACAAAGAGAGAATATCAAGTGGAAGTTCAGAATCACACGTAATTACAATTAACTTTCTGTCCTTTCCGGCTGAGTAGGTGAAAGGTAAATTTAGCAAGGATTATCAGCGGGGAAGTAGAAGGGACATAATGGAGGGGTAAAAGTTAGAAGACGAAAGGGATGATAAATGAGAAACGAAAGAGCTACAGGGATAAAGAGAAGATCAAAACAAAATAAAGATAAAGAGAGAATAGAGGCAAGAAATAAGTCGGAAGGAAAGGGAAACTGGAGAGAGAGAGAGAGACAAGAACTACCACGACTTAAAGTGAGGACGGAAAGAAATAAGGTAAGAAAATACAGGTTAAAGCAGATGCCACAGAGAGAGCTGGCACAAAACTGAAACCAACCCATTTCTCCATCATGTTATGATTTTGAAAAAAGCTTTGGATTGTTCGCGGGGGTACAGGTCAGAATCAATACTGTATATTCTTGTCATGTTGTTGGCCAACCATGGAAAACGCGAATGGAAAACACTGACATTTTTTTCTTCTGTTCTGGCAACAGACAAGTGTTAAGGCAGAGAGACCACGAGGCTAAAATATTTTAATTTCATCCGATAACAAAAAATAAAACCTCCCGCCTCAAATATTTGTCAAGGCGGGAATAGAAGTTTTAAAGTTAGGACGAAGTTAAGTCTGGTAATCAGCAAAGAAACGACCATTTCAGCAGAACCGGATTCCGATTTTGTTTGAGCCGGCAACCATCGCGTCCGAACTTATGGTCGATATCGCTAATAAATTTCCCCATAATAACATAACCTGTTGTTGGCTTGGACCCCGAATTAATCCCGCCATCCATCATCTTATGTTTGCATGCGTGTTTGTTTTAGTTATATGTCTGAAATGCGTGTTTGACGATTTATGCATCGCTAAATGTAATTATGAAGTGGCCTTTGTGTCAATATTTGGCGCGCGAAGTACATATTGATGGGGTTGTGCGCTACGGCGGGAGAGATTAAACTCGGGTTGCATATTCGAGAACGATTGGATGTAGTGATTTGCCAAGTGATGCACAAAATAATCTTCGAGGATATTCTACGGTAAATATACTTTCTCTCCCGCGCGTGCCGCTAGCGATGGAATTCGAAAAAGGGAGAGAGGAGAATTTTATTTAGTTTAGAGTTTTATAAAGTCGATAACGCGACTTGCGTCTACCAGCCGGCAGTGATTAACATTTGGCTTTTCCTTTTTTTTTTTCTCTAGGTCACAAAAAACCCCAACCAAACAACAAACAAAACAAAACAAACAAAAAACACTAACCTTCGCTAATTCACTGAAAAGCACGCATGCACACCAACAATAAAAACCACAACACAAAAAACAACAAAAAAAAAAACACGCTGTACCTACACTAAAAAAAATAATAATAATACAATAAACAAATCTGGCTCTTAATTGACAATCCAGTATACAAGGCAGCTTTAATATAAGCCCCAATTAAAAATGTCACGTAATTGGCTTGCAAGGCACCAATTCCATTAAGCAAATAGGCTCGTCGACCCCGGCATAGCTTCAGTGTTACCAACCAGGTATTGACTGCCGGTAAAGCTATCACTGTTGCCAATCTCTCGCGTTGATTAATTTGTTCAGGTCATCATTTGAATTACACCATACCGACAAATGTTTCATTATATATCACCTGCTTATGTTCGTAAATGTAACTGAATGTACGTGTGTATACATACATACATAAATGCATATATATAGATAGACAGATAGATAAATATGTATGAACATATTTATCTGTCTATCTATCTCTCTATCTCTCTATATCCATATATAAAACACATATATATTGCCTTGTTTATACAGATACCGATAATTACATTGATAAACAGATAGATAATCAGATGCACAGATGCACATGAAGACAGACAGACAGCCGCAGCGACAGAAAAGCCAAGGTGCGAATTCCGTTCCCTGGTTTAAAGAGGAACAGACGGAACGAGAGGAACGAAACAAGAAGTAATGGTTCATCTGCAACCGCCGCTTGACCTCCCCCCCCCTCCCCCCCTCCCCCCTGCCCCCGTCTTTCTCTCTCTCTACAGGCCCCCCAAGCATTCTCCCCCCACCCCTCATACCCCCATCCTCATCTTCCTCTCACTCTCCTTCCTTCTTCCTTCTCCTCCCCCCTCCCCCACCTCTCCTATTCCCTCTTATTCCCCTCTTCCCCCCCTTCCACCTTCCTCCCTTCCTCTCTCTCCCCCTGCTCCCCATTCGCCTCTTCCTCTCGACCTCAAACTCCCCTCTTTCTCTCTCTCCTTCTCCGTCTTTCTCTTCCCCTCTCTCTTCGTCCCTCCTTCCTACCCCCTTTTTTCCCCTTTCCGTGTCCTCCTCCTCTCCCCTTCCCTTCCCTTCCCCCCCCCCACTTCCCCCCCTCCTC